>NC_091344.1:28451025-28486523 GCF_038502225.1 Cherax quadricarinatus | reverse complement strand
TGATACAAGTGACAGTTAGCAACAATGTGCGCATTGATTAAGTGTATTTAAAGTATTAATGTAGACGTACCTGTCATGCGGTGCGAGAGTTGTCCCAGTGATCCACACTTACCTGTACAGGAAAACAAGGAAATTTATGTTAATCATCTTGCTCTACCATCAAGAAATATAATCAATTTACATTAACTAGTGCAAAATATTTCATTTGGCACACCCGCCTGGGCAGGAGTCACCTTGTCACGCTGGAGCAGCCAGAGCTTCGTAGTCAAGTGTTGCCGCAGGCTGATTATTATTATAACCAAAACTAAGAGGTAAACCACCGGGGCCATACAGCGCTGCAGGGTAGAGGTTGTATGGTCAGTGAAGAGTGCTAAAGGAACTATAATCAAAGGTTGTGTAATAAATTTGATGCTCACAAAAAGTCAAAGATCGAGTGTGTGCGTAAGGTGGGGCTGTCAGCGAGGAGTAAACATGAAGTAATGGTGTTAAAGTGGTGACGTCGTCGACAGCAAATTCTGCGTGCTCGCTGATAGACTGGCCAGTCTATCAGAATATGGCAAACTAAAACTGGAACTTGACAATACACACACAGTGGAACTGGTCGCCTCTCCATGAGATACCCGTGAGTGAGACGTGTGTGCCCATTGTTGTGTAACTCTCCATGAGATACCCATGAGTGAGATGTGTGTGCCCATTGTTGTGTAACTCTCCATGAGATACCCATGAGTGAGACATGTGTGCCCATTGTTGTGTAACTCTCCATGAGATACCCATGAGTGAGACGTGTGTGCCCATTGTTGTGTAACTCTCCATGAGATACCCATGAGTGAGACGTGTGTGACCATTGTTGTGTAACTCTCCATGAGATACCCATGAGTGAGATGTGTGTGCCCATTGTTGTGTAACTCTCCATGAGATACCCATGAGTGAGATGTGTGTGCCCATTGTTGTGTAACTCTCCATGAGATACCCGTGAGTGAGACGTGTGTGCCCATTGTTGTGTAACTCTCCATGAGATACCCGTGAGTGAGACGTGTGTGCCCATTGTTGTGTAACTCTCCATGAGATACCCGTGAGTGAGACGTGTGTGCCCATTGTTGTGTAACTCTCCATGAGATACCCGTGAGTGAGACGTGTGTGACCATTGTTGTGTAACTCTCCATGAGATACCCGTGAGTGAGACGTGTGTGACCATTGTTGTGTAACTCTCCATGAGATACCCGTGAGTGAGACGTGTGTGCCCATTGTTGTGTAACTCTCCATGAGATACCCGTGAGTGAGACGTGTGTGCCCATTGTTGTGTAACTCTACATGAGATACCCGTGAGTGAGACGTGTGTGACCATTGTTGTGTAACTCTACATGAGATACCCGTGAGTGAGACGTGTGTGACCATTGTTGTGTAACTCTCCATGAGATACCCGTGAGTGAGACGTGTGTGACCATTGTTGTGTAACTCTCCATGAGATACCCGTGAGTGAGACGTGTGTGACCATTGTTGTGTAACTCTCCATGAGATACCCGTGAGTGAGACGTGTGTGACCAATGCTGTGTAGCTCAATAATTTATGACAGAAGACGACTGATGAAACAGCGTTGGACTTCTCCAATCAATTTGTGAAGTCGTGTTTGTCTTGAGTTTTTGTCAACTACTATAATGAAAGCACATTGTTCAGTGCTTCCAGCAACCAGTTGACTCACCATCCGCAGGGAAGGTAACCATGAGATGACTGATGATAATTGCACAGAATTGTTCACTGAATAAGAAATACAGGAGTTGGAAGAAATAGGAACACCTTGTTCTTTAGCATTTTTTAGTTTCAATATGGAGTTGGTCCTCCATTTGCAGCTAAAACAGCGCCAATTCGTAGAAAATTTTATTCATTGAACAGTATCCAGGGAAATTTTGAGCCATTGCTCAAGCAAAACCTACTGAAACTCTTCCAGAGACGACGGTGGAGGAAATTGGTTCCTGACTTGCAGCTCCAACTGACCCTCACAGATACTCGATAATATTTAGATCCGGTGATGGTGGAGGACAATCCCAGTGTTTACCTTCACTTTCATGTTATTCATACCAGTTTTGAACATCTCTAGCGGTGTGAACTGGTGCATTATCGACTTGGATGATAGCGCTAAATGGGACCTGTAATACATATATATTGATTACTCAGTTATTTGACAGTTCAGTCAGCAGATGTTCATGTAATTTTGCTATATGAATCACAGAAGTTGATTGATGTTTGCACTGACAAAACTCTGGCCACGTTTATATCACATCAACTAACTTAAGGGAAGGTAGTCTCTTAACTATTTTAATGCCCTGCATCGCGTACTTCAGTAGACTTCATCAGCAAAGACTTTCCTTACAACTAAACTGCGCATGAACTGCGCACGAACTACGCATGAACTGCGCACAAACTGCGCACGAACTGCGCACGAACTGCGCACGAACTGCGCACGAACAGAACAAGAGAGACTTCTACGTACAAGGACAAAATGCAGGGTCGCTTAATAATCTAAGAATATTTCGTAAATCTGGTGGAAATATCTACTTTGCTACCTTAAATTTGGGGGAGTTAAATTTGTCATTGGCTAACCTTGATGATATATGTTAATGACATATGTTAAAGAATACTGAGCAAACGAACGGTCATCTGAATAATAAAAAAAAATCCAACAACTGCTTGTCACTCAATTACAACTTTGTGGTATTATAATACCATCCATTATTACAACTAACTTTGGGAGGTCAATAATTCCTCCCTGGGTAATAACCTCATGTGTTCTCATTCATTATCTGCCCCGGCATCACTGTCATTACCTGGCACTCTACCTTCACTGTCATTACCTGGCACTCTACCTTCACTGTCATTACCTGGCACTCTACCTTCACTGTCATTACCTGGCACTCTACCTTCACTGTCATTACCTGGCACTCTACCTTCACTGTCATTACCTGGCACTCTACCTTCACTGTCATTACCTGGCACTCTACCTTCACTGTCATTACCTGGCACTCTACCTTCACAGTCATTACCTGGCACTCTACCTTCACTGTCATTACCTGGCACTCTACCTTCACTGTCATTACCTGGCACTCTAACTTCACTGTCATTACCTGGCACTCTACCTTCACTGTCATTACCTGGCACTCTACCTTCACTGTCATTACCTGGCACTCTACCTTCACTGTCATTACCTGGCACTCTACCTTCACTGTCATTACCTGGCACTCTACCTTCACTGTCATTACCTGGCACTCTACCTTCACTGTCATTACCTGGCACTCTACCTTCACTGTCATTACCTGGCACTCTACCTTCACTGTCATTACCTGGCACTCTACCTTCACTGTCATTACGTGGCACTCTACCTTCACAGTCATTACCTGGCACTCTACCTTCACTGTCATTACCTGGAACTCTACCTTCACTGTCATTACCTGGAACTCTATCTTCACTGTCATTACCTGGCACTCTACCTTCACTGTCATTACCTGGCACTCTACCTTCACAGTCATTACCTGGCACTCTACCTTCACAGTCATTACCTGGCACTCTACCTTCACTGTCATTACCTGTCATTACCTGGAACTCTACCTTCACTGTCATTACCTGGAACTCTATCTTCACTGTCATTACCTGGCACTCTACCTTCACTGTCATTACCTGGCACTCTACCTTCACTGTCATTACCTGGCACTCTACCTTCACTGTCATTACCTGGCACTCTACCTTCACTGTCATTACCTGGCACTCTACCTTCACTGTCATTACCTGGCACTCTACCTTCACTGTCATTACCTGGCACTCTACCTTCACTGTCATTACCTGGCACTCTACCTTCACTGTCATTACCTGGCACTCTACCTTCACTGTCATTACCTGGCACTCTACCTTCACTGTCATTACCTGGCACTCTACCTTCACTGTCGTTACCTGGCACTCTACCTTCACTGTCATTACCTGGCACTCTACCTTCACTGTCATTACCTGGCACTCTACCTTCACTGTCATTACCTGGCACTCTACCTTCAATGTCGTTACCTGGCACTCTACCTTCACTGTCATTACCTGGCACTCTACCTTCACTGTCATTACCTGGCACATTACCTTCACTGTCATTACCTGGCACTCTACCTTCACTGTCATTGCCTGGCACTCTACCTTCACTGTCTCTGGCACTCTTCACTGTCATTACCTGGCACTCTACCTTCACTGTCATTACCTGGCACTCTACCTTCACTGTCATTACCTGGCACTCTACCTTCACTGTCATTACCTGGCACTCTACCTTCACTGTCATTACCTGGCACTCTACCTTCACTGTCATTACCTGGCACTCAACCATCACTGTCATTACCTGGGACTACCTTCACTGTCATTACCTGGCACTGCACCTTCACTGTCATTACCTGGCACTGCACCTTCACTGTCATTACCTGGCACTGCACCTTCACTGTCATTACCTGGCACTGCACCTTCACTGTCATTACCTGGCACTGCACCTTCACTGTCATTACCTGGCACTCTACCTTCACTGTCATTACCTGGCACTCTACCTTCACTGTCATTACCTGGCACTCTACCTTCACTGTCATTACCTGGCACTCTACCTTCACTGTCATTACCTGGCACTCTACCTTCACTGTCATTACCTGGCACTCTACCTTCGCTGTCATTACCTGGCACTGCACCTTCACTGTCATTACCTGGCACTGCACCTTCACTGTCATTACCTGGCACTCTACCTTCACTGTCATTACCTGGCACTCCACCTTCACTGTCATTACCTGGCACTCCACCTTCACTGTCATTACCTGGCACTCCACCTTCACTGTCATTACCTGGCACCCCACCTTCACTGTCATTACCTGGCACTCCACCTTCACTGTCATTACCTGGCACTCCACCTTCACTGTCATTACCTGGCTCTCTACCTTCACTGTCATTACCTGGCACTCTACCTTCACTGTCATTACCTGGCTCTCTACCTTCACTGTTATTACCTGGCACTCTACCTTCACTGCCATTGTGATGAATGGTTTTGAAAATCGACAAGTTGAAGATTGAGAGACTTATGCAACATATGGGAATCTTTATTGAGGAAACGTTTCGCCGCCTCCTGCTTCGCCTCACCTGACTACAGTATATAAGCCACGTCTACGGCCCTATGCTGTACATAATAACTTAGAAGTGCCTTTGTCGTAGAGCTGTGTCTTCGTGCATTTCGAGCTGAAGTGCTTGGGACGTGCGTTTGCGTTGCCTTTTGCAGTAACACGTCCCTGAGCCGTATCCAGTCATTGCAAGTTGATATGCTCACGAGAGAGATAATGCTGAATATTATGTTTTCATTGATTAGCAGTTGGGTTTAGTCCTGACACTTTTCCTCCTCCTTAAGATTTTTACCTCTCCACAACTATCTTCTTCATCCTGTCCCCACTTGCTCCTCGCCCCTAGTGGGCCCTTACCTGTGAGTCCTCAGTTCACTTATGCTGTACATTCTACAAGACTGATGGACTGAACACATCGACTCCAGGCTGAAGGACTGATTACCTCAAACTTCTCCTCTCTTTACACCTTTCTGCTTTGTATTGGACTGATGAAGCCACTGTGTGGCGAAACGTTTCCTGAATAAAGATTCAAATATGTTGCAGTAGTGTCATCACCTGGTACTCTGTCATCACCTGGTACTCTGCCTTCACTCTCATTAACTGGTACTCTGCCTTCACTCTCATTATGTGGTACTCTGCCTTCACTCTCAACACCTGGTACTCTGCCTTCACTCTCAACACCTGGTACTCTGCCTTCACTCTCAACACCTGGTACTCTGCCTTCACTCTCAACACCTGGTACTCTGCCTTCACTCTCAACACCTGGTACTCTGCCTTCACTCTCATTAACTGGTACTCTGCATTCACTCTCATTACCTGGTACTCTGCCTTCACTCTCATTATCTGGTACTCTGCCTTCACTCTCAACACCTGGTACTCTGCCTTCACTCTCAACACCTGGTACTCTGCCTTCACTGTCATTATGTGGTACTCTGCCTCACTCTCAACACCTGGTACTCTGCCTTCACTCTCAACACCTGGTACTCTGCCTTCACTCTCAACACCTGGTACTCTGCCTTCACTCTCAACACCTGGTACTCTGCCTTCACTCTCAACACCTGGTACTCTGCCTTCACTCTCAACACCTGGTACTCTGCCTTCACTCTCAACACCTGGTACTCTGCCTTCACTCTCAACACCTGGTACTCTGCATTCACTTCACTGCCTTCACTCTCACCACCTGGTACTCTGCCTTCACTCTCAACACCTGGTACTCTGCCTTCACTCTCAACACCTGGTACTCTGCCTTCACTCTCAACACCTGGTACTCTGCCTTCACTCTCAACACCTGGTACTCTGCCTTCACTCTCAACACCTGGTACTCTGCCTTCACTCTCAACACCTGGTACTCTGCTTTCACTCTCAACACCTGGTACTCTGCCTTCACTCTCAACACCTGGTACTCTGCCTTCACTCTCAACACCTGGTACTCTGCCTTCACTCTCAACACCTGGTACTCTGCCTTCACTCTCAACACCTGGTACTCTGCCTTCACTCTCAACACCTGGTACTCTGCCTTCACTCTCAACACCTGGTACTCTGCCTTCACTCTCAACACCTGGTACTCTGCCTTCACTCTCAACACCTGGTACTCTGCCTTCACTCTCAACACCTGGTACTCTGCCTTCACTCTCAACACCTGGTACTCTGCCTTCACTCTCAACACCTGGTACTCTGCCTTCACTCTCAACACCTGGTACTCTGCACTTCTGGTACTCTGCCTTCACTCTCAACACCTGGTACTCTGCCTTCACTCTCAACACCTGGTATTCTGCCTTCACTCTCAACACCTGGTACTCTGCCTTCACTCTCAACACCTGGTACTCTGCCTTCACTCTCAACACCTGGTACTCTGCCTTCACTCTCAACACCTGGTACTCTGCCTTCACTCTCAACACCTGGTACTCTGCCTTCACTCTCAACACCTGGTACTCTGCCTTCACTCTCATTATCTGGTACTCTGCCTTCACTCTCAACACCTGGTTCTCTGCCTTCACTCTCATTACCTGGTACTCTGCCTTCACTCTCAACACCTGGTACTCTGCCTTCACTCTCAACACCTGGTACTCTGCCTTCACTCTCAACACCTGGTACTCTGCCTTCACTCCCATTACCTGGTACTCTGCCTTCACTCTCATTACCTGGTACTCTGCCTGCACTCTCATTACCTGGTACTCTGCCTGCACTCTCAACACCTGGTACTCTGCCTTCACTCTCAACACCTGGTACTCTGCCTTCACTCTCAACACCTGGTATTCTGCCTTCACTCTCAACACCTGGTACTCTGCCTTCACTCTCAACACCTGGTACTCTGCCTTCACTCTCAACACCTGGTACTCTGCCTTCACTCTCAACACCTGGTATTCTGCCGTCACTCTCAACACCTGGTACTCTGCCTTCACTCTCAACACCTGGTACTCTGCCTTCACTCTCAACACCTGGTACTCTGCCTTCACTCTCAACACCTGGTACTCTGCCTTCACTCTCAACACCTGGTACTCTGCCTTCACTCTCATTATCTGGTACTCTGCCTTCACTCTCAACACCTGGTACTCTGCCTTCACTCTCATTACCTGGTACTCTGCCTTCACTCTCAACACCTGGTACTCTGCCTTCACTCTCAACACCTGGTACTCTGCCTTCACTCTCAACACCTGGTACTCTGCCTTCACTCTCATTACCTGGTACTCTGCCTTCACTCTCATTACCTGGTACTCTGCCTTCACTCTCATTACCTGGTACTCTGCCTGCACTCTCATTACCTGGTACTCTGCCTGCACTCTCATTACCTGGTACTCTGCCTGCACTCTCATTACCTCGTACTCTGCCTGCACTCTCATTACCTGGTGCTCTGCCTTCACTCTAAACACCTGGTACTCTGCCTTCACTCTCAACACCTGGTACTCTGCCTTCACTCCCATTACCTGGTACTCTGCCTTCACTCTCATTACCTGGTACCCTGCCTTCACTCTCAACACCTGGTACTCTGCCTTCACTCTCATTACCTGGTACTCTGCCTTCACTCTCAACACCTGGTACTCTGCCTTCACTCTCATTACCTGGTACTCTGCCTGCACTCTCATTACCTGGTACTCTGCCTGCACTCTCAACACCTGGTACTCTGCCTTCACTTTCAACACCTGGTACTCTGCCTTCACTTTTATTGCCTGGTACTCTGCCTTCATTCCCAACACCTGGTACTCTGCCTTCACTCTCAATACTTGGTACTCTGCCTTCACTGTCATTACCTGGTACTCTGCCTTCACTCTCAACACCTGGTACTCTGCCTTCACTCTCAACACCTGGTACTCTGCCTTCACTCTCAACACCTGGTACTCTGCCTTCACTCTCAACACCTGGTACTCTGCCTTCACTCTCAACACCTGGTACTCTGCCTTCACTCTCAACACCTGGTACTCTGCCTTCACTCTCAACACCTGGTACTCTGCCTTCACTCTCACTCTGCCTTCACTCTCAACACCTGGTACTCTGCCTTCACTCTCAACACCTGGTACACTGCCTTCACTCTCAACACCTGTACTCTGTACTCTGCCTTCACTCTCAACACCTGGTACTCTGCCTTCACTCTCAACACCTGGTACTCTGCCTTCACTCTCATTACCTGGTACTCTGCCTTCACTCTCAACACCTGGTACTCTGCCTTCACTCTCATTACCTGGTACTCTGCCTTCACTCTCAACACCTGGTACTCTGCCTTCACTCTCAACACCTGGTACTCTGCCTTCACTCTCATTACCTGGTACTCTGCCTTCACTCTCATTAACTGGTACTCTGCCTTCACTCTCATTACCTGGTACTCTGCCTGCACTCTCATTACCTGGTACTCTGCCTGCACTCTCAACACCTGGTACTCTGCCTGCACTCTCAACACCTGGTACTCTGCCTTCACTCTCAACACCTGGTACTCTGCCTTCACTCTCATTACCTGGTACTCTGCCTTCACTCTCAACACCTGGTACTCTGCCTGCACTCTCATTACCTGGTACTCTGCCTGCACTCTCATTACCTGGTACTCTGCCTGCACTCTCATTACCTGGTACTCTGCCTGCACTCTCATTACCTGGTACTCTGCCTTCACTCTCAACACCTGGTACTCTGCCTTCACTTTCAACACCTGGTACTCTGCCTTCACTCTTATTACCTGGTACTCTGCCTTCACTCCCAACACCTGGTATTCTGCCTTCACGCTCAACACCTGGTACTCTGCCTGCACTCTCATTACCTGGTACTCTGCCTGCACTCTCATTACCTGGTACTCTGCCTGCACTCTCATTACCTGGTACTCTGCCTGCACTCTCATTACCTCGTACTCTGGCTGCACTCTCATTACCTCGTACTCTGGCTGCACTCATTACCTGGTACTCTGCCTTCACTCTCAACACCTGGTACTCTGCCTTCACTCTCAACACCTGGTACTCTGCCTTCACTGCCAACACCTGGTACTCTGCCTTCACTGCCAACACCTGGTACTCTGCCTTCACTGTCAACACCTGGTACTCTGCCTCACTGTCAACACCTGGTACTCTGCCTTCACTATCATTATCTGGTACTCTGCCTTCACTGTCATTACCTGGTACTCTGCCGTCACTGTCATTACCTGGTACTCTGCCTTCACTGTCATTACCTGGTACTCTGCCTTCACTCTCAACACCTGGTACTCTGCCTTCACTCTTAATACCTGGTACTCTGCCTTCACTGTCATTACCTGGTACTCTGCCTTCACTGTCATTACCTGGTACTCTGCCTTCACTGTCATTACCTGGTACTCTGCCTTCACTGTCATTACCTGGTACTCTGCCTTCACTGTCATTACCTGGTACTCTGCCTTCACTGTCATTACCTGGTACTCTGCCTTCACTGTCATTACCTGGTACTCTGCCCTCACTGTCATTACCTGGTACTCTGCCCTCACTGTCATTACCTGGTACTATGCCCTCACTGTCATTACCTGGTACTCTGCCTTCACTGTCATTACCTGGTACTCTGCCTTCACTGTCATTACCTGGTACTCTGCCCTCACTGTCATTACCTGGTACTCTGCCTTCACTATCATTATCTGGTACTCTGCCTTCACTATCATTACCTGGTACTCTGCCTTCACTGTCATTACCTGGTACTCTGCCTTCACTGTCATTACCTGGTACTCTGCCCTCACTGTCATTACCTGGTACTCTGCCCTCACTGTCATTACCTGGTACTCTGCCCTCACTGTCATTACCTGGTACTCTGCCCTCACTGTCATTACCTGGTACTCTGCCCTCACTGTCATTACCTGGTACTCTGCCCTCACTGTCATTACCTGGTACTCTGCCTTCACTGTCATTACCTGGTACTCTGCCTTCACTGTCATTACCTGGTACTCTGCCTTCACTGTCATTACCTGGTACTCTGCCCTCACTGTCATTACCTGGTACTCTGCCTTCACTGTCATTACCTGGTACTCTGCCTTCACTGTCATTACCTGGTACTCTGCCTTCACTGCCAACACTTGGTACTCTGCCTCACTGTCAACACCTGGTACTCTGCCTCACTGTCAACACCTGGTACTCTGCCTTCACTATCATTACCTGGTACTCTGCCTTCACTGTCATTACCTGGTACTCTGCCTTCACTGTCATTACCTGGTACTCTGCCTTCACTGTCATTACCTGGTACTCTGCCCTCACTGTCATTACTTATCACTCCAGCTAAGTCCACAACGCTTCATCAAACTATTTATTTACACAACCAAGATTATCTCAGTAACAAAACTTGTGTCCATCCTAGCTTTCCAAGGCTTTAATTTGCGTGTTAGGTACCAGCATGAAGAATACCTTATTCTGTAAAACGTGCTTAATAATATGCAGCACTTATGTATTTTTACCCAAAACCCAACCAAACCTATCAAACTAGACCAGTCGTAAAATTCCGTATGGTTAGGCTGTGGAACATTAGTCAAGATTATTCACAAAAAAAAGCACTAGGATACAAATTTACGAGTTTGACAACGTTTGACAGAACCAACCTAAGCAGAAGACAAGAACAAATATACAGAAATGGTGAACAAGCTAGTAGAGGAAACAAGGCCAGGTTAAGTAACGAGTTTTGTCAAGTTTATAGCATTTGACGATGTAATGAGAAAGGAAGACATTTACATAGAACCAGGACTAGACTAAGATTCATGTTTGGAATGTGATGCTTCAACAAGATGGCGTCTGTGAAGGCTAGAAACGTATACAGTTTTGGCAGAGGACCGGTTAACAGAAGGAAAAAATGTCTAACATACCAAAAAAAGAGCATTGCTAGTGTGGGCAAGGCACTAGCAATGCTGACACCGACCAGATGTGGAAAATAACTAATGTATACATGTTCAACACTTGGGTATCTTCAATGTGGAAACGTTTCGCCACACAGTGGCTTCATCAGTCCATACAAAGGAGAATCGTCTGTTCTCTGAACCATTTATCTACAACTTATGTACAGTCCACTCGTGATTTGACCTGACCTTTGTCTCCTCCTTTCCTTACCTCTACACCATTCCTATATTTTCATTGCCTTTCCTATCTTCTGCTTAGATGGGTTCCGTCCTATGTTTTTTGTTTGTCCCGCAGGAGATTTTGTTCTCCCTTGTGGGTCAGCAGCTCTCCTGCAGTACTCCTCTGCTTTTATTCATAAATACTACCTCTATTTTCAGTGTTACTATTTCATCGTTACAACAACACTGCACACCACCAACACTATTTCCTTCTTTTTATCGCTGAGTTCCCCCACACCCTCTTGTATATATTCTTCCCCCGCCCCCCTTAACTTTTCGCCACAGGCATCATTGTATGAGCCTTCTTCGTGCTTCGGGCTGCAGCCCCTTGTGCCAGGAATCTCTCAAAAGAATAAGATCTTTGGGAGCTGAGAGCCTTATGTCAAGGAGAACACCGGTCCTGATGTACCAGATAATTTAACCCTGACTCCTGCTACAGCACCTATGCTAACTCCCTACGAGCTCTGTGTGAATGAAGGTAGCAGACGAGTCTGGTAAGTTGGAGATGACTCACACCAGCGTACACACTGGACCAAAGGCACTACTTGAACTAAGACGTTCTGTGCTTTAGCTTCAGGGCATCAACGACAATTGTAGCTAACAGCTACACCACCGTGTCCTTTTCAACGGGCTGCCACCGAAATATATAGAGGTGTAAATGGTACTCCACGTGACAAACTCCGGCACGCCTTCGGGAGCGAGTGACAGGTCATCATCCGACAAAGACCTGCCTCTGAACTTAGTTCCTGGCTAATGTATTATCTTCTCCGGCTGTGGCCCGAACGCCGGTGGTGGCTGCAATGGAGACAGCTTTTTAAGAGAGTAGAGCCTGATATGAGAGGGAACACCGGACCTTAGATAACAGAGATCTAACCCTGAATCCTACCGCACCAACATCTCTGCTTCTTTCATAGAGCTGTATAAGGAAGTACAACCGACACAAAGACGACTCACCTTACCCTTGTGACAGGACTGTCACTGCCATAGTGCTGTAACAATTGGATATCTTAGTAGAAACGTTTTGCCACTCACTGACTTCATCAGTTCAAAACAAAGACGAAAGGTTGAAGAACAATAGGAGTCTGAGGTAATCAGTCGACTCCAGGCTGAGGGACTGATCATCATCATTATCAGTCATTCTCACTTCTCTACCTGACTTATTAAAGTTCCTAAGTCGGACCGAAACGGTGTCGTAAGTTTCAGTCTCCTAAGTGCGGGTTATTTATGTATTGTTCCAACAACGGTATTTTTTTTATATATAAAGTCTTTTCCCGTAGATAAAAAAATATATGTAGGTCCACTGCACTTGGCACAAAATGCTCAAAATTTTAGATAATAAAACCCCCAGGTGTACAATACATATTGGTCCAGTACTCAAAAATTTAAGGCCACCTGTATATTCATGTTGTGTGTTCCATTAATGAAATGTATTTTTGTCAAATTCTAATATGTATGTATACAACACATTAACATGAATACATAATAAACTAGATGTATTTCAGTCGTATAGCGATCCCAGAAATTTATCCCCCAGTTGCAAAAAGCCAAGTCCGATGTGCATCATTGCAAACAATTGGCATGTTGCAGAGTGTTGCACAGGTCTGTAACGCTGTTAAATATTAACGTTGAAGATTTGAAGTGGCTCAGATTTAACATTTTCAAATAATTAGAGTCCAATATCATGACTTCAATAAACAGGCAGTTTAGGCCATGGGCAACCAAAATCTAATTTAAATCTTCAAAGACACAAATATATCTTAAAATACGTAAACACAAAGCTGAATCACTCACAAGATGCATTGGCAAGTTATCAGTATAAAATAGTTGAAGTTAACAGCAGCGACACTCAAAGGTTATCACACGAGCTGCGTCGTTTATATTTTCCAATTTCCCAAAATAAAAGCAAATAAACCTACGTAATTAAGAAAAATAATATAATTTAACTTAACCTTAGGTAAGTTAATTTATTTTAACAATGGTGTCTGGGGAACACTAATCACAGGGAACTTTCACTCTTATTTAAACTCTAATAACAGAATAAAATCCAACACTAAGTTGTTTTAAGATCAGAAATGTCATTCACAGAAACCAACTTTATTAATAAAATTGTCTCTTTAAAATATATACAACCTACCAACAAGATAACGTTTTCTACCAGGACAATACATTAACATACATCAACATTGACATGACATACAAAGCATCAAAACTGACAGGACATACAAAGCATCAAAACTGACAGGACATACAAAGCATCAAAACTGACAGGACATACAATGCATCAAAACTGACAGGACATACAATGCATCAAAACTGACAGGACATACAAAGCATCAAAACTGACAGGACATACAATGCATCAAAACTGACAGGACATACAATGCATCAAAACTGACAGGACATACAAAGCATCAAAACTGACAGGACATACAAAGCATCAAAACTGACAGGACATACAATGCATCAAAACTGACAGGACATACAATGCATCAAAACTGACAGGACATACAAAGCATCAAAACTGACAGGACATACAATGCATCAAAACTGACAGGACATACAATGCATCAAAACTGACAGGACATACAATGCATCAAAACTGACAGGACATACAATGCATCAAAACTGACAGGACATACAATGCATCAAAACTGACAGGACATACAAAGCATCAAAACTGACAGGACATACAATGCATCAAAACTGACAGGACATACAATGCATCAAAACTGACAGGACATACAATGCATCAAAACTGACAGGACATACAATGCATCAAAACTGACAGGACATACAAAGCATCAAAACTGACAGGACATACAATGCATCAAAACTGACAGGACATACAATGCATCAAAACTGACAGGACATACAATGCATCAAAACTGACAGGACATACAAAGCATCAAAACTGACAGGACATACAAAGCATCAAAACTGACAGGACATACAATACATCAACATTGACAGGACATACAATACATCAACATTGACAGGACATACAATACATCAACATTGACAGGACATACAATACATCAACATTGACAGGACATACAATACATCAACATTGACAGGACATACAAAGCATCAAAACTGACAGGACATACAATACATCAACATTGACAGGACATACAATACATCAACATTGACAGGACATACAATACATCAACATTGACAGGACATACAATACATCAACATTGACAGGACATACAATACATCAACATTGACAGGACATACATCAACATTGACAGGACATACAATACATCAACATTGACAGGACATACAATACATCAACATTGACAGGACATACAATACATCAACATTGACAGGACATACAATACATCAACATTGACAGGACATACAAAGCATCAAAACTGACAGGACATACAATACATCAACATTGACAGGACATACAATACATCAACATTGACAGGACATACATCAACATTGACAGGACATACAATACATCAACATTGACAGGACATACAATACATCAACATTGACAGGACATACAAAGCATCAAAACTGACAGGACATACAATACATCAACATTGACAGGACATACAATACATCAACATTGACAGGACATATAATACATCAACATTGACAGGACATATAATACATCAACATTGACAGGACATACAATACATCAACATTGACAGGACATACAATACATCAACATTGACAGGACATATAATACATCAACATTGACAGGACATACAATACATCAACATTGACAGGACATACAATACATCAACATTGACAGGACATACAATACATCAACATTGACAGGACATATAATACATCAACATTGACAGGACATATAATACATCAACATTGACAGGACATATAATACATCAACATTGACAGGACATATAATACATCAACATTGACAGGACATATAATACATCAACATTGACAGGACATATAATACATCAACATTGACAGGACATATAATACATCAACATTGACAGGAAATACAATACATCAACATTGACAGGACATATAATACATCAACATTGACAGGACATATAATACATCAACATTGACAGGACATACAATACATCAACATTGACAGGACATATAATACATCAACATTGACAGGACATACAATACATCAACATTGACAGGACATATAATACATCAACATTGACAGGACATATAATACATCAACATTGACAGGACATACAATACATCAACATTGACAGGACATACAATACATCAACATTGACAGGACATACATCAACATTGACAGGACATACAATACATCAACATTGACAGGACATACAATACATCAACATTGACAGGACATATAATACATCAACATTGACAGGACATACAATACATCAACATTGACAGGACATATAATACATCAACATTGACAGGACATATAATACATCAACATTGACAGGACATATAATACATCAACATTGACAGGACATATAATACATCAACATTGACAGGACATACAATACATCAACATTGACAGGACATATAATACATCAACATTGACAGGACATACAATACATCAACATAGACAGGACATATAATACATCAACATTGACAGGACATATAATACATCAACATTGACAGGACATACAATACATCAACATTGACAGGACATATAATACATCAACATTGACAGGACATACAATACATCAACATTGACAGGACATATAATACATCAACATTGACAGGACATATAATACATCAACATTGACAGGATGGATAATGAAAACCTTCAAAACCAGGGATGCCAAGCCCATGATGACACTCTTCAAGTCGCTTGTTCTTTCTAGGCTTGAATATTGCTGCACACTAACAGCACCTTTCAAGGCAGGTGAAATTGCTGACTTAGAAAATGTACAGAGAACCTTCACGGCGCGCGTAACGGAGATAGAACACCTCAAATACTGGGACGCTTGAAGTTCCTCATCCTGTAGTACTTAGAAAGCAAGCGGGAGAGATACATGGGCTCAGTACCAAACTTGCACACGAAAATCACTCACTACGAAAGCAAAAGACTCGCCAAACGATGCAACATCCCCCCAATTGAAAAGCAGGGGCGCCACTAACACGATACGAAACAACACAATAAGTGTCACGGACCCAAGACTGTTCAACTGCCTCCCAGCATACATAAGAGGGATTAACAACAGACCCCTGGCTGTCTTAAGAAGGCACTCGACAAGCACCTAAAGTCAGTACCTGACCAGCCGGGCTGTGGTTCATACGTCGGGTTGCCTGCGGCCAACAGCAACAGCCTAGTTGCTCAGGCCCTGATCCACCATAAGGCCTGGTCATAGACCGGGCTGCGGGGGTGTTGACCCTTGAAACCCTTTCCAGGTATACACCAGGTAACTAAGTTTTTAAGGCTGACCTCTAAATACATTATTCAGTTATTACAGAGAAAACAGCAGGACTCGCACCTACACTGTCTGAAGGTAATGGTTCATCAGAGTCAGTCACTAGTGATCAACTAACTGGAATTATTCAGCAGTTGTTAAATAGAAGATATTCACAGTCGATTCACTTGAGAAGAATTGTCCCTTTAAGATCAAGAACCACTCACCAGCATCAAGATCAAGAGTCACTCACCAACATCAAGATCAAGAGCCACTCACCAGCATCAAGATCAAGAGTCACTCACCAACATCAAGATCAAGAGCCACTCACCAGCATCAAGATCAAGAGCCACTCACCAGCATCAAGATCAAGAGCCACTCACCATCAAGATCAAGAGCCACTCACCAGCATCAAGATCAAGAGCCACTCACCAGCATCAAGATCAAGAGTCACTCACCAGCATCAAGATCAAGAGTCACTCACCATCAAGATCAAGAGCCACTCACCAGCATCAAGATCAAGAGTCACTCACCAACATCAAGATCAAGAGCCACTCACCAGCATCAAGATCAAGAGTCACTCACCAGCATCAAGATCAAGAGCCACTCACCAGCATCAAGATCAAGAGTCACTCACCAACATCAAGATCAAGAGCCACTCACCAGCATCAAGATCAAGAGTCACTCACCAACATCAAGAGCCACTCACCAGCATCAAGATCAAGACTCACTAACATCAAGATCAAGAGCCACTCACCAGCATCAAGATCAAGAGTCACTCACCAACATCAAGATCAAGAGCCACTCACCATCAAGATTAAGAGCCACTCACCAACATCAAGAGCCACTAACCATCAAGATCAAGAGCCACTCACCAACATCAAGATCAAGAGTCAGTCACCAACATCAAGATCAAGAGTCACTCGCCAACATCAAGATCAAGAGCCACTCACCAACATCAAGATCAAGAGCCACTCACCAACATCAAGATCAAGAGCCACTCACCATCAAGATCAAGAGTCACTCACCAACATCAAGATCAAGAGCCACTCACCAACATCAAGATCAAGAGCCACTCACCAACATCAAGATCAAGAGTCACTCACCACCATCAAGATCAAGAGCCACTCACCATCAAGATCAAGAGCCACTCACCAACATCAAGATCAAGAGTCACTCACCAACATCAAGATCAAGTCACTCACCAACATCAAGATCAAGAGCCACTCACCATAAAGATCAAGAGTCACTCACCAACATCAAGATCAAGAGCCACTCGCCAACATCAAGATCAAGAGCCACTCACCAACATCAAGATCAAGAGCCACTCACCAACATCAAGATCAAGAGCCACTCGCCAACATCAAGATCAAGAGCCACTCACCAACATCAAGATCAAGAGCCACTCGCCAACATCAAGATCAAGAGCCACTCACCAACATCAAGATCAAGAGCCACTCACCATCATCAAGATCAAGAGCCACTCGCCAACATCAAGATCAAGAGCCACTCACCAACATCAAGATCAAGAGCCACTCACCAACATCAAGATCAAGAGCCACTCACCAACATCAAGATCAAAAGTCACTCACCAACATCAAGATCAAGAGCCACTCACCATCAAGATCAAGAGCCACTCACCAACATCAAGATCAAGAGCCACTCACCAACATCAAGATCAAGAGTCACTCACCATCAAGATCAAGAGTCACTCACCAGCATCAAGATCAAGAGTCACTCACTAACATCAAGATCAAGAGCCACTCACCAGCATCAAGATCAAGAGTCACTCACCAACATCAAGGTCAAGAGTCACTCACTAACATCAAGATCCACTCACCAGCATCAAGATAAAGAGTCACTCACTAACATCAAGATCAAGAGCCACTCACCATCAAGATCAAGAGCCACTCACCAACATCAAGAGTCACTCACCAACATCAAGATCAAGAGCCACTAACCATCAATATCAAGAGCCACTCACCAACATCAAGATCCACTCACCACCATCAAGATCAAGAGCCACTCGCCAACATCAAGATCAAGAGCAACTCACCAACGTCAAGATCAAGAGTCACTCACCAACATAAAGATCAAGAGCCACTCACCAACATCAAGATCAAGAGTCACTCACCAACAAGATCAAGAGCCACTCACCAACATCAAGGGCAAATAATACAACAGAAAAAACAACCATTTCGAGATTACAAGTTGTAAAGTGTCACCAAGACAACCTGTTAATAACAACAACCTTCTTGGTAGTAATATATACGAGGCTTGAAATATTGATACAAATATTGATACAAATATTGATACAAATATTGATACAAATATTGATACAAATATTGATACAAATATTGATACAAATATTGATACAAACTCAGGTGGAGACTTTCTCCAGATGTCACATACTATCTTCAGATGTCTTATGTATCACTGTTAACAGTCCACCAACACCAACCAGCAAATAAAACAAAAACACGGTACACACAGGGTTTGAACTCGCGACTAGTGAATAGTAAAACTCCAGACCTGCGTGTTAACCGGTGTGCAGTTTTAAGACTCACTAGCCGCGAGTTCAATCCCCGCCCGGACCGTGGTTTGTTTGCAATCGTGTCATTACGATCTCGTGTGTCATGATAAAAGTTTGAAGCTTATCCAATAAGGCGTTTTCGATAAGGAAAAAAATGCTTAAGACAAAAAAAAGTTTTGCCGAGAATATACTGAAAATAATAAAGTTTATCCTTGATACACAAAAAACTCCATAAAAAAACTTATTTTTCGCAGGTTTTTCTTACGTTTATATTCAGTTAAAAATTCTTTACACATTTAAAAAACTTTACTTTCATGTTTCAAGACTTTTTTAAATTGCTTTAAAAACAATCAACGTCTCCCATACTGAGCCAAATTAATAATAATAAAAAAAAATTTCCCATCAGAAACATTTTTTTGTTTATTACACTGGAATTTAGAATTAATAAATTTGGCAAATTGTAATCATCACAGTTCAAAGTCAGCATCAAACTGTGTTAATAAAATCCACCAACGGAGAAAGTTTGAAGACGATCTGAAAAACATTCGAGTAAATGATCAGATTTGAACGATTCCAAACTTTGTAGCAATTTCACAAATATTTCAAAATTACTCTTACTAATAATAAACTTATGGATGATCATCATTCATATAGAATGATTCATTATAATTTACATTTACTAATAATAAACTTATGGATGATCATCATTCACATAGAATGATTCATTATAATTTACATTTACATTCGTCTCTCAATCCTTGAGTAGAGAGGACGTGTGCTGCTGCTGCTGCCACTTGGTGTTGGTTGGGTTCAGTAATATTTTCACAACATGGCGCAGGCTTGATGCCGTCGGGTTAATACAGTTTGCATTGAATTAACCAGTGGAGCTGTAACGGGGCCGTCTATGGAGTTACTTCTACCAGCAATAATCAGAGAAACCTACGGCATAGCTAATGAGGAGATTTGTGGACTCGCATTGAATGGCACGAAGAGAATATTTCTTAAATTCAGCTCGGTGAGTGTGGTGAACAAATTCCAGGAAGTGGCCATACCTGTGAATCATGCTGTGATGGTGAGGATGCATGATGTATCAAGTTATTACACTTTGGTAAAGGTCAGGAATGTGCCATTCGAGGCGGATGCATCTGACATACGGTTCGCCATGAGTAAATAAGGGACGATGCACACGGTCACTGCAGGAAGGTGGTCAGCTGGTCCATATATGGGGATACCTGAGGGTACGTACTCTGTGAAGATGACGTTACGACATCCTATACCGTCGTATGTGGTGATGGAAGAATTTAGAACACAGGTATTTGTGACATACGCAGGGCAGCGACGCACTTGTCGTTTGTGTGGGTCGTATGACCACCTGGCAGTGCAATGTGGTAGAGGATATGGAGACAAGGACCAGCAACAACGAAGAGATGTTGAGGAGAGGAGAGTGGATCAAGAGCAGCCGTTATCGACACTGCCTTCGCAGAGTGTGTCATGGAGTGAGGAGGTTGAGAGGGAAGAGAAGATGGCAGGTGCTACGAGTGGGGGGGACTCCCCTTCCTTGGATGTGGTTCAAGTGCTGGAGATCATCGCGGAAGTGAATGACAGCAAGGAGGAAACATCGATAATGACGACGTTTGTGGAAATTTTGGGCAACAAGAGCCCTTGTCGGGAAGATGGCACGGACCTGGAACTTGGGTCTGCTGTAGAGGACGGCGGAGCGAAGGTAGTTCGTCCTAAGGTGTGTGACAAGGCTGCCTTGTCGGTGAGAACGGTGGAGGTAGAGGTTCATCATGGTGATGAGCAGGATGATGGGATGCAGGTTGAAGGTGCGATGCGAAAGTGCGCAGCAGCGCTTTATGATTCAGATGAAGTGCTTATGCCCGCACAACGTTCTGGGAAGAATACATGGGTGGATGCCATGCAGAGGGGTTCAAAAGGCACTCAGGGACAGGGGTTGGGTAAGAGTGCACAAAAGGGGGGGAGGGATAGGGATGCAATGAGGCGATCGGGTGACAACGGTAGTGTCAAGAGGGAAACCCCCTCTGCCGGTTTTAAGTGCTTGACATTTAACATCAATTGTTTGAGGTCGCAGAGAAAGTGTGAATGGTTTAGGGAGTATTAGCTGCATCATGGTGTTGACGTCGTGTTCTTGCAGGAGCACAATTATAGACATGAAGGTGGATGGATATAAGGTGTATGTTGAGCATGCAGCCAGATTGAAAGAGGTGTGGCTATTTTGGTAAAGGAAACTAACCCGTTGGTTGTCAGGCATTGTGAAGGAGGGGAGGGGAGGGTGATTCGTGTGGATGGATTATGGGGCCAGGTACAGATGACCCTGGTGTGTGTGTGTATGGCCCGGCAGAGGGAGATGTACGTGTTAAGAATAAATTTGTGAGGGCTGTGCTGGTTTACTACTTGCGTGGATTGCCGGGGGTAGCCGTGATAGGTGGTGACTGGAACTGTGTGATAAGTCGTAAGGATGTGGAACCGAGGGGGGCAGGGCATTGTATGGGAATATTGGGAGAATTGTTATCCGGGGCGGGTTTGATCGATATTTGTGGAGGGGGGGGGGAGAGGTTGAGAACACATTTATTAGGCGTGGGTATGCTGCTAGGCTCGATCGTTTGTACGTCCCCAGAACAGTAGTAATACATAGTGTGAGGTTGTTGGATGTGATATTTTCTGATCATAGGGGTGTTTTGGTGGATCTAGGTTGGGAGGGGTTACCACAAAGGTGTAGGTGGTATTGGAAGTTAAATGTAAAGTTGTTGCAGGAAGATTTTAGACAGTCATTTAAGCAATTTTGGAAGGGGTTGGAGGCAGAGGCGCCTGGGAATGGTGATCTGGTTAGTTGGTGGGACTCGGTGGCGAAATCAAGTATTAAGGATTTTTATGTACGTAGTTGGAGGCAGTATAATAGTTTAAAGTATGGGTTTCAATCTTATCTTGAGGGGCAGTTGAGAGCTTGCTACGAACGCGGGAGTGTTAGTTATCCGGTGGGAGATATTGAGGGATTAAAGGAGAGTATTAGGGATTTGCAAAATGAAAGATTCGATGGTGCACGAGTTTTGGCGGGGCTGGAGGAGGTGTTATGGGGTGATAGGCTTTCGGCGTGTGTGTTGAGAGGACAGTGTAAGAGAAGAGCGACTACGGAGATGATGGGATTAACTGTTCATGTGGGGATGGAAGGGTATAGGGAGGGGCAGGTATTAATGTCGACTGAGGGTATTAGTGGATATCTCGATGCATGGGTTAGGTCATATACACAACATGTGGGTATACGAGATGCTGCTTTAAGGGAAATGGGAGGTTATGTGCAATGTGAGTTTGATGGTGGAGATAGGGAGACTTTGGAAGGACAGATTACGGAAAGGGAAACTTGGCAAGCTTTAGCAGGTGCAAGTTTAGAGAAGGCGCCGGGTGTAGATGGGTTGCTTAATAATTTCTTTGTTCGGAACTGGGAAGTTTTGAGAGGATTTTTAGTCAGATTGTTCAATGTAATGAAGGAAGATGGGGAAATGGGTGAGCAGCAAAGGACTGCTGTTGTTGTATTAGTGCCGAAGGGTGGACAGACCACGGTGGAGGATTACCGTGCAATATCGCTTATGTGTGGTGATTATAAGTTATTTGCAAGGGTATTAGGGAACAGAATCAAACAGGTGTCAGGTAAAGTGATTGATAGAGGACAATATGGTATACCGGGTAGGTCAATGTATGAAGGGCATGGAGTTATCAGGAGTTTTATAGAGTAGCGGGGGGAGGGGGAGAGAGTGTTTTGGCATTGGATTGGAGAGCTGCTTACGATAGCGTAGAGAGGGATGCATTATGGAGTTTCATGCGTTGGTTGGATTTCGGGAGGAAAATTGTTTCTTGGGCAAAAACTATGTATCTGGGTGCAGTTATGAGAGTACAGGTTAATGGAAGACTACGTGTTAGCATACAAATGGGAATGGTATAAACCTTGGTAATAAATACCGACAAGTTGGTTTAGAAAGACACGTAAGCAAACACTATAACATATTTATTAGAAAACGTTTCGGTCCTGGCACCTTGATCACTTCTAACATACAGAGGTAGAAAGACATTATATATAGGCGGAGAGTGAGGTGTGACGCACGTGACCTGAGGAATGTCATAAGAACATAAGAATGGAGGAACACTGTAGAAGGCCTACTGGCCCATGCGAGGCAGGTCCTTATCAAAACAACCTCTGCCTATGATGAGGACGGGTAGACGATGAAATCATGTGACTCCTGTGTTGTTGGGTTGGTGCTGCTTAAGTATCATGTATGCCAATGTTTTTGAAATTTTGTAGTTTCCAGTGTTGCGTTCTATAGTGTCGGTGACGGCGATTAGTGAGGCTCCTAGGCACCGTCGGCGTCTGAGGTCTGGTTCGGTGAGAACAAGTTGTGCCTCATTCCAGTTCATCAAATGCCCCGTGGAGTCTCTGTGGAGAACACATGCGTACCTTACATCGTCTCTGTTAGAGGCATTTCGATGTTCATTCAGGCGGACTGCAAGATCTCTACCTGTCTCGCCTACATATTTCTTGGGACAGAACCCACAAGGGATAGAGTAGACGCCTGCTGTAGAAGTTAGAGGTGTGGGGTTGCGTTTCGTAGTGAGGTCTTTGATAGATGATGTGTTTATTGTGGAAACGTTGATGTTACTCATAGCAAGTGCCGTGCGAGTATTCGTGGCAACATCGCCACATGGGAGTACTATGAACTGTTTTGGGGGCTGTTCCATGGGCGGTTTGTTGAGGATAGCTTGTGCCTTTAGTCTGCAATCTCGGATGAAGAAAGATGGGAACTGAAGACGTGTAAAGGCTTGTGTTATGTAAGTGCATTCTTCTTCTAGAAAACAAGGGCTGGAGATGCGAAGAGCTCTCAAGAAGAAGCCAATGAGGACTCCTCTCTTAGTGCGGATGTCTTGGTGTGAATAAAAGTGTATAAGATCGTCCTTGTTGGTAGGTTTTCTATACACTTTGAAGAGAAGTTTGTCACTGTCGGGAGATCTGCACAGTAGAACGTCGAGGAAAGGAAAACCACGACCTCCCTTTACCTCTTCTAGATTTCATCAATCTAGTGGAACTTTGTGTTAATTTCAACTTCTTCAAGTATCAGGACAACTGTTACAAACAATGCTTTGGGATGGCAATGGGCAGCCTGCTCAGTGCTGTGCTTGCCAACCTCTTCATGGAAAACCTGGAGACAGAGAAATTCAGCACCCTCATTCCCAACACCGTTACCTGGCTAAGATACGTTGATGATATATTGGTTTTCTATCCGAGACGTATCAATATCCAGGCCCTTCTCAACAAGACCAATGCAGTTGAACCATCAATAAAGTTTACACTTGAACTCGAAAATGATGGCAAACTTCCTTTCCTCGACGTTCTACTGTGCAGATCTCCCGACAGTGACAAACTTCTCTTCAAAGTGTATAGAAAACCTACCAACAAGGACGATCTTATACACTTTTATTCACACCAAGACACCCTCACTAAGAGAGGAGTCCTCATTGGCTTCTTCTTGAGAGCTCTTCGCATCTCCAGCCCTTGTTTTCTAGAAGAAGAATGCACTTACATAACACAAGCCTTTACACGTCTTCAGTTCCCATCTTTCTTCATCCGAGATTGCAGACTAAAGGCACAAGCTATCCTCAACAAACCGCCCATGGAACAGCCCCCAAAACAGTTCATAGTACTCCCATGTGGCGATGTTGCCACGAATACTCGCAGGGCACTTGCTGTGAGTAACATCAACGTTTCCACAATAAACACATCATCTATCAAAGACCTCACTACGAAACGCAGCCCCACACCTCTAACTTCTACAGCAGGCGTCTACTCTATCCCCTGTGGGTTCTGTCCCAAGAAATATGTAGGCGAGACAGGCAGAGATCTTGCAGTCCGCCTGAATGAGCATCGAAATGCCTCTAACAGAGACGATGTAAGGTACGCATGTGTCCTCCACAGAGACTCCACAGGGCATTTGATGAACTGGAATGAGGCACAACTTGTTCTCACCGAACCAGACCTCAGACGCCGACGGTGCCTAGGAGCCTCACTAATCGCCGTCACCGACACTATAGAACGCAACACTGGAAACTACAAAATTTCAAAAACATTGGCATACATGATACTTAAGCAGCACCAACCCAACAACACAGGAGTCACATGATTTCATCGTCTACCCGTCCTCATCATAGGCAGAGGTTGTTTTGATAAGGACCTGCCTCGCATGGGCCAGTAGGCCTTCTACAGTGTTCCTCCATTCTTATGTTCTTATGACATTCCTCAGGTCACGTGCGTCACACCTCACTCTCCGCTTATATATAATGTCTTTCTACCTCTGTATGTTAGAAGTGATCAAGGTCCCAGGACCGAAACGTTTTCTAATAAATATGTTATAGTGTTTGCTTACGTGTCTTTCTAAACCAAATGGGAATGGGTTTGCGTCAGGGATGCCCTCTGTCGCAAATATTGTTTGCATGTAAACCATACCCCCGGCCGGGATTGAACCCGCGGTCATAGAGTCTCAAAACTCCAGCCCGTCGCGTTAGCCACTAGTGGCTAACGCGACGGGCTGGAGTTTTGAGACTCTATGACCGCGGGTTCAATCCCGGCCGGGGGTATGGTTTATTTGCAATCGTGTCATTACGATTTCTTGAGTCATTGTTTGCATGTCTTCAGGAACCCTTTTAAAGGGCGGTTAGGTGGAGTATAACGAGAGGGAGGGTTGGTACTGCACGAGAAGGGGGGGGGTATAGTGGGTTCTGTGGATGACACGACTGTTTTGGTGAGGGATGCGAGGGATTTACATAAGGTAGGAAGGGTGATAGACGTTTTTGGTGAGGCTACGGGGATGAAAATTAATGTTGTAAAGTCCAAGTATTTGGATCTAGGGGATAGCGTACATAATGGTGAGACTGTTGAGGGTGGGTGGCGTGTGGTGGATCAGCTGTTGATATGTGGGATAGTGTACATGCGGAATGATAGGGATGCACAAGAGGCAAATTCGAGGTGCACCGTGGATGGGGTTTTGAAAAGATTGGGAGGTTTGAGGGTGGCGCAGATTGCGTTGCATCAGAGGGTTACAGTCACAAATGTCCTGTTGTATAGCAAGCTATGGCATGTGGTGGCAATATATCCATTGAGGCAGCGAGAGGTGCAACGGTTGCAACTGGGGGTATTCAGATTTATATGGGGATCGGGTTGTGACTGGCTTAGTAGAAAGATGGTGTCGCTTCCCGTTAGCCAGGGGGGGCTGGGGCTTATACTTCTTGAAAAGCGTATGTTGAGTGTGTTTTTAAAAAGGGGGTTTTTGAGGGAGGGGGTGAGCGGAGGGGGCATACCCTATGTATGCGTGGGGGGAATATATGGAAATGTCTTCAGCATCTGCGTGTAAAACCAAGTGTCAGGGAGGTTATGTTTAGGTTTTTACATGGGATCTTGCCGTCTGGGGTTGTGTTATTTAATAGGAGATTAAGGGAGGGTGGGGAGTGCAAAACGTGTGGATGTCCGGAAACTATATTTCATGCGGTGTACTTTTGTAATTGTTTAGAAGATGCGAGGGTATGGTCAAGTAGGGTGGTTAGGTTAGTGGGTGGGAAAGGGTTACAGGTGTTGAGGGTGTTAAGTTTAGATATAGGTGGGTGGAGTCAGATGGTGGTGAATGCGGTTGCCTATGTGGTTACTGATTTTATTTATACATCTTGGGCCATGAGGGAGGTGGGTGTAGAGGAAAGGATAAAAGTGTTAGGGGCTACAATTTATAGAACTAAGTATCGCAATAGGGATCTTTATGGGGGAAGATGAGAGACAGCATTTATTGAGGGTTATCGTAGATTTAGGTTGAAGGATTTAAGAGATTTAAGTATAAAGTAAGGGGTAGCGGCGAGCTAGTTTCTTGAGTGTGGAAGTGTGTTTAGGTGTTAGCGTGTGAGGTATGTTTTGTAATATAAGAAATATGCTTCTTTTGTGGTGTATGTGTGTGTGTGTGTGGTCTGGGTGGTTGTTTAAAATATGTTTTTCACATTGTTTTCAGATGATTTTGAATAAAGTATGTAAGTAGTGTTGTTGCACTGCATTATTGTGT
This sequence comes from Cherax quadricarinatus, assembly GCF_038502225.1. Lineage (NCBI taxonomy): Eukaryota > Metazoa > Arthropoda > Malacostraca > Decapoda > Parastacidae > Cherax > Cherax quadricarinatus. The sequence continues at coordinate 28,458,894 of NC_091344.1, read as the reverse complement.
GTGAGGATACTTCATACAGTATTTGTGTGTTTGGGAATGACTGAACGTTATTGTGGGAGTGTCTTCAAAGGTGCTCTACAAATTAGTATAATCTGGTGTTACTACGGCATGACTTAAGTCTGATGGTATGAGGTGAGAAAGTATGGATTACCCTATTGTAAAACGCAGACTGTAGGTACAGGTTTTGTATATCGGTTTGGTGGCAAGTGTATCTAGTTACATTGTGCAACGAGGTAATATTTCTGTATATTGTGAGAGTGTTTTATGGTACATAAGGCCTTGTATATATTGTTTCAGAGGCCTGGTTAACATTATATTATTATTATTATTAAAGATTAGCCGGTATTCTCCCGGCCCGGGCCTTTTCCAAGTGGTGGCCCGGCCTTGGCTCCCTCTTTAGGGAGTGTCTGAGACCTAAGTCTCCCATGGGAGGAGGCACAAGTACCTCCTCATCTTTGGGACCAACTGTCCCCAGGCCTAGCCACAAGCTAGGCCTCTCTGGTCTGCCATCCCCGCCCCCAAGGGGGCAAATGGGAATGACAGTCTTATGAGCTAAAAGCTCGGGCTCAGGCACCTACCCTGCCCTAGAAGGGTTAGGCATGGTGTCGATGTAACATTATAGGTTACAGGTAGAGACAATGTATGTGAAGTTTTTATATATTAAATACATGCTTGTTGTATGTTCCCTTTTTGTTAATTTATGTTTCAATTGTAATTTAAGTGTATTTCGTATGGCATTATAAAAATGTATTATTTTATGTAAATATATATTTTGCAACATATTTTGTTGAAAAGGAGTGGTTAATGAGTTGCAGTAGCGGTGTACGTCTTATCACCATCGCTATGTGGTAGGCAGTGAATAGGGGGGTTTATAGGTTTTTTGGACTATTTTTTGAGAATTTGTGCGTGTTACCTTTGTAATTAAGGAATTGGGATGGTTATAATGTATGGATTTTTACTTAAGTACTTGTATGAGTGTACTTTGTAATTAGCAGATGAAAAGGGGTTTGGGGATTTCTGTATAATGGTATTATACAACTATCTGTGGATTGACGTGTATTTAATTGCCTATTAAAGCATATTGCAATGTATATTATTTGATAAATGTAATGTTTAAAATTGTATACATTTTCATTTGGCATCGATGTAACAGGACAATCTGTACAGGTGACGAGGAATTTTTTGTTTGTGTTCGCGCAGAGTTAAATGCGCAGTGAGTTTTTATTTGTGACACTGTTGCTTTTATATTGTATGTGGAAGATCCGATACTGTGTTCTTGTATTAATATCATTTGTGATGTTAGGATAGCAGTAGGCTTTTATAACTATTGTAGAGTAGTTAATTAAATGAACAATGGTGAGTTGTTGTACAATATGGTGAAATGGGTGTTCAACACTAGGCACAACACTCCGGGGCAACATGAACAGACGCACCGCCGAAATCATTCGCAGCAGAGTTACCACAGCGAATGTTCAACAGAAGATCAGACTTACTAGAAAACTACAAACACTCTGCGATAATAGTTATTGGAAAAGTTTAGGAAGACCTGAAATTATTCAAAATCTTTCATCTCGTCCACTGTCAACCACAGAAACTGAAGCCCTCAGCTTAGGCCTCAAATTCGCAACAGGAATGGTGAAATGGGGTTAAGGGGGGTAGGTTTACTGTCTGAATTTTTACTGAATGCAGTTATTTAGTGTATAATATAATTAGCGGATGGGAAGGGGTTACAGGATTGTCTTTATTTTGTATTAATTACACAGTTTTATATTGTTTTAATGGAATTATGTTTAATGGCATAATACATCTATAAGTTGCGTGAAGTGTATATATTTGACATATTACTGAATATTACATTGTTTTTGATTGCTGTCAAGTCTAACATTGTATAAACTTGTATTTAGCATAAATGTTAAGGGATGAACTGTACAGGTGATGAAGGAATTTTTGTGTAAGGGCGAAGTAAATGCAGTGTGTTTAGACAATGAAGAATTTATATTGGCTGTGTATGACCCGATACTGTACGCCTTTATTTATTTAATGTATTGTATGTTTTATATAAAATACAAAAAAAAATTACATTTACTGATAATAAACTTATGGAAGATCATCATTCATATAGAATGATTCATTATAATTTACATTTACTAATAATAAACTTATGAATGATCATCATTTACATAGAATGATTCATTATAATTTACATGTATAATAATAAACTTATGGATGATCATCATTCATATGGAATGATTTATTATAATTTACATTTACTAATAATAAAATTATGGATGGTCATCATTCATATAGAATGATTCATTATATTTTTTTTTGTCGATCAGAAGAATTTTTAGTTATTAAATATAAATAAACTTCATTTTATAATCAATAAAATTAGGAAATCGGGACTTTTGTCAGCCAATAAGAGGCGAAGATTGTGTTCAGTAAACCACACGAGTGGTGGGAGTTTGAAGCCGATAAGAAGAGTAATTCTTCAGTTATGGCAGTTTACAATGATCTGTAGTTTCCTTAACCATATTTTAAATACTGATAAATTCCCCCCCCCTCCTCCAAACAAACAAAATTCAAAGTACACTTTCAAGGTTACCAGCTGCGTCAGCTGTGTCAGGCATTAAACACTGAAGTCGTTCCCAAGTGAAAACTGCGAATCATTTTTTGACTCACGAAATCGTAATGACACGATTGCAAACAAACTATACCACGGGCGGGTTTTGAATCGTGCAATCGCGTCATTACGATTTCGTGAGTTATGTTGACGGCTTTGAGGGGACTTTAGCTAGAGTTCGTCACGGCCACGCTAGCGGGAGATTCGTCTGTAAAAACTTGCATTTGTGGTCACAGTGGTGCCTATGGTAACGTTCCCATGATGTAGAAATACACCTAGTTGGACGAATCTTATTGTGGCTAGCTGGTCCAGTGGCTAACGCGACGGTCTGGAGTTTTGAGACTCTCTGACCGCGGGTTCAAATCCCGCCCGTGGTATGGTTTAATCATTTTTTTTATATTACAGGCAATGCAACAGTAAACAGGCTATCTTAACAGTGAAGAAAAAGCAATGTGGGGATGGAAATTTTTAGCTCTAGATTTTTCACACTCTCGTGCGTTGTCAGGAGCTATGCAATGTTGCAAAATACCAGCAGGTAAGAAGGTTTCACTGATACCTTCTGTCTCGTCTCAGAGAATTTCTCCACCTGTTATTATCATTATAAGTAAGTGCTAAACTCATAAGAGTAATACAGCTCTGCCCTGCTATCTGTTGATGTCTTGCAACAACACAGTGTTGGTGAGGACGCACGAGAATGTGAAACATCTACACCTAAAGACTTCCATCCTCATGTGGCTTCTTCTGCATTATATTACATAGAAAATTATCACCTCTACAACTACACACCTGAATGTCACTCTGGAGAGAGTTGCTGGGGATAACGTTCCTGCGACCCTGTCTGTGACCAGGCCTCGCCCGGTCTGTGACCAGGCCTCGCCCGGTCTGTGACCAGGCCTCGCCCGGTCTGTGACCAGGCCTCGCCCGGTCTGTGACCAGGCCTCGCCCGGACTGTGACCAGGCCTCGCCCGGTCTGTGACCAGGCCTCGCCCGGTCTGTGACCAGGCCTCGAGCTTTGCCAGAATGAAGGAAGTTGTTTCAACAGCTTGAGGCAGTAACGACGTGCACTTATTGTTCCATTAATGTGGCTCCAGTTACACTACACAAGCCTTGAAAATTAGAAGTATATTGGATAAGGCTTCTCGCATTATGAGCGAAAAACGAAAATTTGGAATTAAAAAAAAATGAAAATCACTTAAAAGTCCCGTCTGAGGATAGGTAATAACAAACACTCTAAGGTTATCTTGTGACATCCTACACACTGCAACACCGTCTGATTTTATCCACATATCAATAACACGTTTTGCATTACATTTCACACTATATAATTCACTATCACTAACACTTAAGACGTAATATTATGCACTGTATCACACACATGCGGTCACTACCTCACCCAACACTACTATGATCACAGTCGATGACATGTAAGGTTGAGACAGAGCCACTGAACCATCTCTCTCTCAGAACCACTGTCAAGTGTTTTATCATATTTCTTTAACGAAGCTGTTAGTGGTCAAGGATGTATCTGGAACTTATTTGAAGATATTTTATTTATTAATAGTTCATTTTTTTATTTATATTACGAATCTTATTCTAAATAACTATAGCTGGAAGTCAGAAATGCTTCACTAATTACCATTCATTATTACTACCATATTCACATGTAACTCCACTAATGAGTCACACTCACTAGTGACTTCAACTCCAAGTGTTGTACCTAACTTTTGGTCTAGTATTTAAGCTCTGGCCGTATGTCTATGCAACACAGCATATATACTTAGTGGGTTGTATTTCTCCCAGAATATATACATCCTGAGACATTAATCCCTATTGTAGTGTTTGAATTATTTGTGTGTGTTAGTGAACAGGTTACCACGCAGCCTTCATGACCCTAGTGTAGTGATAGGTTTTAAATTCCAAGCAACCAACCTGTGTTATAGGCTTCAAGGGGATACATACGCGAAACAGCGCATTTTTCTCAATTTATATATAAGAGAATATTTCAAATAATATTTTAGGAATTAAAGTATTTTTGTGGGTAGGTTTTGAACTCCATTAACCAACTAACGTAATACATGTTTCTTAAACATGTATTACGTTAGTTGAGAGACTGATCACCTCCTACGAAGACTGACGAACTGATAACCTCAAACCTGCTTCTTCTACTGGTTTTAGTGTTCTGAATTCTATCGTAGAAGACGGTAGCGGCAGCGGTATTATTGAAGTTATGTTATGAATTCTGTCAGTCACACACACACACACACACACACACACACACAAACACACACACATACACACACATACACACACATACACACACATACACCACACACACACACACACACATACACCACACACACACTCACACACAGGTATGAGATATTACAGTGGGCACCTGTGACGAGCGGGGTCCCACAGGGGTCAGTACTAGGACCTGTGCTATTTCTGGTATATGTGAATGACATGATGGAAGGGATAGACTCAGAGGTGTCCCTGTTCACAGATGATATGAAGTTAATGAGGAAAATTAAATCAGATGAGGACCAGGCAGGACTTCAAAGAGACCTGGACAGGCTGGACACGTGGTCCAGCAACTGGCTTCTTGAATTCAATCCTGTCAATTGCAAAGTCATGAAGATCGGAGAAGGACAAAGAAGACCGCAGACAGAGTATAGACTAAGTGGCAAAGGACTGGAAACCTCGCTCAAGGAGAAAGATCTTGGGGTGACCATAACACCGAGCATGTCTCCGGAGGCACACATCAACCGGATAACTGCTGCAGCAAACGGGCGCCTGGCAAACCTGAGAATAGCGTTCTGATACCTTAGTAAGGAGTCGTTCAAGACACTGTACACTGTGTACATCAGGCCCATACTAGAGTATGCAGCGCCACTTTGGAACCCACACCTAGGCAAACACGTCAAGAAATTAGAGAAAGTGCAAAGGTTTGCAACATGGCTAGTTCTGAAGCTCAGGGGTATGTCCTACGAAGAAAGGTTTAGGGAAATCGGGCTGACGACATTGGAGGACAGGCGGTACAGGGGAGACATGATAACGACATATAAGATACTGTATGGAATAGATAAGGTAGACAGAGAAAGGCTGTTCCAAAGAAGGGACACAGAAACAAGCGGTCACAACTTGAAGCTAAAGACTCAGACGAGTCATAGGGATGTTAGGAAGTATTTCTACAGTCATAGAGTCGTTAGGAAGTGGAATAACCAAACAAGTGATGTAGTGGAGGCAGGAAGCATATATAGCTTTAAGACGAGGTATGACAAAGCTCTGGAAGCAGAGAGAGAGGACCTAGTAGCGATTAGTAAAGAGGCGGGGCCAGGAGCTGTGTCTCGACCCCTGCAACCACAATTAGGTGACTACACACACGCACACACACACCCTCACACACACGACCCCCGCAACCTCAACTAGGTGAGTACAACTGGGTGAGGTGAGTACACCCTCACACACACACCCACACCCACACACACACACACAAACACAGGTATGATAAAGCTCATGGTTCAGGGAGAGTGACTCAGTAGCGGCCAGTGAAGAAGCGGGGCCAGGAGCCATAACTCAACCCCTGCAACCACAACTAGATGAGTACAACTAGGTGAGTATGCATGTATGAAAGACCCATTGGAGCTAGTGATCATGTGGTTCGGTGTTTTGATTACATAGTTGAGCTACAAGTGGAGAGAGTAGCAGGAATAGGATGGGAAAAAACAAACTACGAAAGGGGGGGACTACACAGGCATGAGGAACTTCCTGCAAAACGTTCAGTGGGAGAGAGAACTGGCAGGAAAACCAGTAACAGAAATGATGGGCTATGTGACAACAAAATGCAAGGAGGCAGAGGAGAGATTTGTTCCCAAAGGAAACAGAAATAATGGTAAGACCAGAACGAGTCCTTTGTTCACCTAAAGGTGTAGGGAGGCAAAAACTAAGTGTGCTAAAGAATGGAAAAAGCACAGAAGACAAAGGACCCAGCAAAATAAAAGAGATTAGCGGAAGAGCCAGAAACGAATATGCACAGATAATACGAAAATAACATAGCATCGAAAGACAAGTCTGACCCAAAGCTGTTGTATAGCCACATCAGGAGGAAAACAACAGTCAAGGATCAGGTAATCCGGCTGAGGAAGGAAGGTGGGGAGTTCACAAGAAACGACCAAGAGGTATGTGAGGAGCTCAACATTAGACTTAAAGAAGTATTTACAGTGGAGACAGGAAAGATACCAGAAATTCAGAATAGGGAGACACACCAATTAGTACTGGATGAAGTACACACAACCGAGGAGGAGGTGAAGAAGCTGCCATGTGAACTTGATATCTCAAAGGCGGAAGGACCAGACATCTCTCCGTGGGTCATTAGAGAGGGAGTAGAGATGCTGGGTGTTCCACTAACATAAAACTTCTACACATCCATTGAAACTGGGCAACTACCTGAGGTATAGAGGATGGCAAATGTAGTCCCAATTTTTAAGAAAGGAGGCAGACACGAGGCATTAAACTACGGACCAGTGTCACTGACTTGTATTGTATACAAAGTCATGGAGAAGATTATCAGAAGGAGAGTGGTAGAGCACCTAGAAAGACAACAGCTTATAAATGACAACCAGCACAGTTTCAGGGAAGGAAAATCCTGTCACAAACCTACTAGAGTATTATGACTAGGTATCAGAAGTAAGGCACGGGAGAGAAGAGTGGATTGGTTGCATTTTCTTGGACTGAAAGAAGGCCTCCGACACAGTTCCTCACGAGAGGTTGATGCAAAAGCTAGAGGATCAGGTAAGCATAACAGGAAATGTAGACAGCCATTTCTGTCTGCTAGTTTTATATTCCGCAGCACTCCAGTGCTGCCCTCTTTAGGCCTACCCAGGTCAGTGAAGCGCTGGGCCCACTTGCTCTCACTTCACGACCGACTGACTCGAGAGGTACAAGTGCTCCCCTCCATGGACTGGCTATCGATCATTCCTTCACTTGCCCGTTGTGTACTCACTCCTATCCAATTAAAGCCAAACTGTTCCACAGCTGTATCATTGCTTCCTATGCTACCTCCATAGGCACTAAACAGCTGTTCAACAGCAAAAACAGCAACAACAGTGGTGACAGCAGGGTCAACGGCAGAGTGAGCCTACTCGGGGTGGAGGGGACGACGCCAGTCAACATCATCGGTCGACGTCAGTCAACATCATCCGTCGTTATCCAATGCACCTGATGGTGTAAAGAGTTATCTGTTACTC
>NC_091344.1:28291025-28446025 GCF_038502225.1 Cherax quadricarinatus | reverse complement strand
AAATGAACTAAAAGTGTGCATGGAAGCACAACAGATATCTTCCCATTATTAACTTAAAAGCATAATCATACTGTGGCCCCTTATTAACTTAAATATCTTCCCATTATTAACTTAAAAGCATAATCATACTTTTCTTCTTCTTGTTAACTTAAACGAAGTAATCATGAATAAGAGATATAACATTTGTATTCTACCTCAATACTTTTTTCATGGTAAGGTTTGATTGATTTAAAATTCATCATGTCTTAAAAAATTTTTTATTAAACATTTCTCTTTTTAATAAATGAATCATCATATATTATTAATCTTGGTGTAACAACATGCTCTAAACATCATAAATCCTCCTCTCTAGGTCTTTTTCTTCCAAGCCCCGTAACATTGGTACCTGTAAATGTTAATATTTTTTTTATTTCATTAGCATATAATGAGGAGAATTTTGCATCATCACCTGTATAAGATATAAACCAACTAAAAGTTATATATATTTTTTTCACTATCCCAAACATATGTCTCTCAAGTGTTACATTAGTATTCCTCTCGTTAACTTAAATATCTTCCCATTATTAACTTAAAAGCATAATCATACTTTTCTTCTTGTTAATTTAAATGAAGTAAACATTATGGTGTTCAGGTAGAGAGAGAAGGTCGAAATGGTGTGTAACACATTTCACGAAGAGGTAAATATGAGTTATATATTAGATCAAATATATCTCTCTCTTCAAGTTATAATTACTTCCTCATAATAATAATAATTTAAATGAATTAAAACACTGATACAAGGTAAATAATTTTGCGCACCTTATAAGTTACTCACACATTAGGTTCAATGATTTTAATATATTGTTTAATATCAGTGAAAAGTTCTCCCCAAATTAATTTCCACTTCTTTGCGTTGTACCAACTATGCAAAATGCTCAGATTATACTGTCTATTAAATATTTGACTGACAAAGTTGTCAGATATATTGTTTTCCAAAATATAATATACCAGATCATCACTCCACTCTGTTACCATTTCATCTATGAATTCATGCAAATCAAGTTCATTTTCTAACCAATTTTTAACTCATTGAAAATTCTTTTCACTCAATGATTCACCATCTTTCCTTAAGAGTTGATTGACAATGTTGCAAAATTCCAACCAAGGAAGATCTTTCACCGTTTCACAAATAACAATGAAATCACCAAGTTTCCCCATGTTAGATGCTTTCCATGCAGTTCCCTGACAATGTTTGGAGATGACTTACACGCAACTCTCCCATACACATAAAGAGTTGCTAAATAGTATTAAATGAAAATTTCATTATGATTAAACTTACCTAAACTAGGATCAGCCATTTCAAAATCCATTTTCTTAATTATTTTTTTGGGTTTTGGTATAATAAAAGTTTGAGATAAATGACTACTCCATTCACATTCTCGTAACAATAAATTTTCCAATATTTCTTCACTCCATCGTTGAGTTATTTCTCGTACCTCAGCTACAATCTCTTCTTTTGAGAGAACACGTTCTGCGTCAACTCTTTTTTGAATGGGTTCGACTCTCTTAATTGTATATAACATTTCTATAAACACCACACTAGTATGTTTTGTCGCAACCACCTCAATATTTCTTCTTCTGCTCAAGTGATTCCTTACCATTTCACTCCAAATATTTATACCAAAAGTTTCAATCATTGTCATCATCGAATATCATTTTTTTTAATAATACAAATACACATTACAGGGGATTTCTTCAAAGCATATATATTATCCATCATATATTTCAATTAATATGTTTAGCCATTGTTAATTTTCCTTATTTTTCAGTAAAAAGAAATATTCAGACAATATTTTTTTTGGCAACTCTTACTTCTCGTTTGTGATGTCACGCTCCACCAAACAGGATTGAGCAGGTATCTTCCCCTTAACTTAAATGAACTAAAAGCGTGACGTCACTATCCATCAACACATTAAAACAGGATAGAGCAGGTATCTTCCCCTTATTAACTTAAATGAACTAAAAGAGTGACGTCACGATACTCATTGATCATCAACATATTTTCTTACCTTTAATTGTCTTCATGCATTTCCAGGTATGTGATTTGTACCATCGGTATTGTAATAAGACATAATACCGTTGAAGTAAGTTATGATTACACTCTACAGGCTCCAACAAATGCATTACCAATTCCAATCATTTGCTAGAAATCAACACAGTTGGTGAAGTTTCCCTATGGGGGTTTGTTCATCTATCATCCACGATACAACTTTTTCATAATTTGTCTTGCTAAGATCACCTCCTCCGGATAAGACTTTACATACTAAAGGTTTATATTCATTCCACTTAAGATTCTTCACCTCATCAAAGAGATTCAACAAATGATTAACTCTCCCCATCCTGTATGACACTAAACTCATGTAGGTTCATTCACCTATCGTCATGGTGATGCCACGTAGTGTTTTTTATGGAACAAATTTTTCTACACATCTAGTTATAAAAACTACTAACTCGACAACCCTCTTGGTGAAAAGAGTATAAGAAGACAAATCTGTATTGAGTTAAAAGAGTGTTAAGATGGAGACTTCAGATCTATGTAAGTTCCCTGGACTGTAAAAATTCAAGTGAGATTTTTGTTATAGTCTAAAAAAATTCGTGTTAGAGTCATCTTGTGTTTAAGTTAACAAGAGGAAAAGTTCAATTAATAAGTGGAAGTTACATGTGAAAAAAAAATTTGTTACAGAAGCAAAAGTGTCTACACATCACTGATCTGATAAAGAAATGATTAATTCAATAGAAGACCTTGATCACAACCCTCTAAAACTAAGGAAGGTGACTGAACAATATCTCACCGATAAAGAAATACTTATAGCAATGGAAAATTTTGAACATGAGTTTTTAATGAGATATTGAGTAAATTCCCCCACAATGTAATTTTTTTAGAAATTCTAATGAGAAATATTTTTTTTTCATTTGTTGAGTAACAAAATTTTTGGGATATAATACCATATTTTATCAAAATTACATGTAAAGAAGCAACAAAAGATGAAGAAAAATATCGTTCATTAATGAAAGGTAATATTACAAAAGATTTTAGTGGCAGTGATAAAATTCTTTTAGTACAACAAGCAAATTGTTGTGCTGTTAAATTGAAAAAGGGAGGTGTAGCTGATGCTTTAAGTCAGGTTTTACCACTTAGCAATCCATATTTATTTAGATCACCTGGACGTCATAAAGCAAATCTAGCTAGTGAAGTCACTCGTGATAAATTTGGGAGCATAAAATTTGTAAATAAGGGAAAAAATAACCCCATGATTGCCAATATGTTCACACAGTATGCGATGGGACCTCCACATAAGTATTATATGAACTGTAAAGTTGATAAGACCTACTACAATACATGCAAATATTTAGATACAAAGAAAGGTCGTGAGATTATATTCAAAGAGTGCATGAATGATCTTGTTAAGTGATTATTAACAGATCCCAACGGGGTTATAATGGAAAAAGTTGTGTTTCCAGAAGGAATTGGATGTGCTTCAGCCGGAGGTGATTGGCATGCACACTTTTAGTTCATTTAAGTTAATAAGGGGAAGTTCACGATATTGCAAAGGAATTAAAAAAACGTCATAGAAATATTGTTGTCATTATCGTAAAATATGACAAATAAAATATCTCCATAATACCTTTTTGTTTTATTCACCATTACTCTAAAACATTATTAGGCAACTGAATAGAGATCATACGTCTGGCAGGAATGGTGATTAGTATAAACATCTCTGATCATTGTTGTTCATACATTAGTACCTCTTCCATCAGGGTGCAACTAACCATCTCAAGAAAATGGAGACAGACAATAGGATGGAAAAATATTTTAAAATTGAAGATGAAAAATATTGTCATGACAACGCCTGCATTATTTTTCATGCTAATTGTGTTGCTATAAAAGGATATGGTGCAAGTTATTTGGGTAAGAAATATCCTTATGCTGATGAGTATCAGAGTAGAGAACCATTATTTAATCTGAGAAGATGCAGAGTTGAAGATCGTGTTACTCCTGGAGCTGTTATCGAGTTTGAACCTTCACTGGATCAAAGAAAATTGAATCTTCCTTATTTAGCAGCCATAATAAGTCAATTTGGTATTGCTGGACCATTGGAGGAAAACACCATTTCTCAAAATTTAATTGAAAACTCAAGAGATTCCCATTTGGTGAATGGTTTAAAGAGAGATACTATCGCAGACAGAATAAGATATTTCAAGGAAGCCATTGAGAGAGTCGTAAAAAGTGTGAAAGACAATAAAAATATACGAGAGGTTATCTTTCTGAAAGGTATTGGGAGGTGTGAAACTTCAAATGATTATATCTGGAATACACATTATAAACCCATACTCGAAGATATGATAATAAAATTTAAGGAAGAAGGTCTTCGTACAACAATGGTTGTCAGAGAACAAATGAAAAACATTAACCAAGGTCAAGAATTAAAAGATGATTCGAAGTTATTGTCTTCTAGAATTGAAGGAAGTGCTTGGTATCCCTCATAAGGTAAGCAAAATTATTGACCTTGTATCAGTGGTTTAATTCATTTAAATTATTATGAGGAAGTAATTATAACTTGAAGAGAGAGAAATATTTGAACTAATGTATAACTCATATTTACCTCTTCGTGACATGTGTTACATAACATTTCAGCCTTCTCTCTCTACCTGAACACCATAATGTTTACTTCATTTAAATTAACAAGAAGAAAACTATGATTATACTTTTAAGTTAATAATGAGAAGATATTTAAGTTAACGAGAGGAATACTGATGTAGCAGTTGAGAGACATATGTTTGGGATAGTGAAAAAAAGTATATAACTTTTAGTTGGTTTGTATCTTTTACAGGTGATGATGCAAAATTCTCCCCATTATATGCTAATGAAAATAAAAAAAAATATTAACATTTACAGGTACCGAAAAAGACTTAGAGAGGAGGATTTACGATGTTTAGAGTGTGTTGTTACACCAAGATTAATAATATATGATTCATTTATTAAAAAGAGAAATGTTTAATAAAAAATTTTTTTAAGACATGATGAATTTTAAATCAATCAAACCTTACCATGAAAAAAGTATTGAGGTAGAATACAAATGTTATATCTCTTATTCATGATTACTTCGTTAAAGTTAAGAAGAAAAGTATGATTATGCTAAGTTAATAATGGGAAGATATTTAAGTTAATAAGGGGACACAGTATGATTATGCTTTTAAGTTAATAATGGGAAGATATCTGTTGTGCTTCCATGCACACTTTTAGTTCATTTAAGTTAATTTCTTGGTGTCTGTCAGCCCTGTGACCTCACCAAATTTTAGCACAAGAGGACACAGTTGGTTTGGAAAGAGATTATCTTAAATCTGGCTTGGGTGTGAACACCATTTCATGGCATCTCTCTGTCTGACCTGTGTTGACACGGGTGTGTTGTAAGGAGATACGTAATGACTGATTTTCTACCTTGGGTGTGAACACCCTTTCATGGCGTCTGTCTGACCTGTGTTGACACAGGTGTGTTGTAAGGAGACATGTAATGACTGTGATTTTCTACCTTGGGTGTGAACACCATTTCATGGCGTCTGTCTGTCTGTCCTGTGTTGACACAAGTGTTCAGTAAGGAGATTATCACCGGAGGGGGTTGTACAAAAATCATGAGGCAATACTTTGGGGTAAGCCATATAAGCTCATGGAGTCTCTCAGAGCGAGGATTGTGTTTCTATCCGGAAATAGAATAAATATTTCTACCATTGAGTGTGTTTACCAACAAGAAAACAATGTTCGATTTTAAGACAAAGTCTCCAAAACTAATTTGGAAATATCCAAAATGGAGTCGTTCAGAGTAATTCTGGAGTACTCTAATGTATTTTGGAAGTGTTCCAATATATTTTTGAATGCGTTCCAATGTAATTTGGAAGTGTTCTAATGCTATCCCAAACATTTTGTTCATATTACCGAAATCGTGGGAATGTGGCTAAAAATGTGATTTATACCATATCTTATTGGATGTGTTCGTGATATATTTATAAAAATAAGTGTTTTCTAAAATTTTGTGACACGTTGTTAATATTACTGAGTCAAAACGAAAATGTGATGACTTTTTTTCCTGTTGAAATAGTTAAAAAGAGAAAAATTTTGGGTTGTGAGTATAATATTAAACTATGTGGATTTGAGGAGATGGATTTTATTAGAAATTTAGTGGGTGTAGGGAGGAATGTGCATTACATTTAAGAAATAAATTTGTGGGGATTTCTATAAAATGGGTATTAGCTGGTAGTGCTGATCTTAGTTTCTGGTGATTTTTAGTGGTGTTTGAGCAGTATTCATTGGTGTTTTGGTAGTATTCAGTTGGGTTTTGGTAGTATTCAGTGGTGTTATGGGGGTATTCAAAGGAGTTTCATGATATTTTAAAATGTGTTCAAATGATGTTTTTGGAGTTTTCATAGGTAAATGTTGATCTTAGTTTATGGTGATTTTGGTGGTGTTTTGACTGTATTCAGTGGTGTTTTAGTAGTATTCAGTGGTGTATTTCTGAGTACTCAAATGGTGTTTGATGATGTTTTTGATGGTGTTCAAATGATGCGCAAGTGTATTTTTGAATGTGTTCTGGGAGTATTCAGAGGTGATTTTGCGGTGTTTGAATGATGTATGAGAGTGTTTTTGGTAGTGTTCAAAGTGGTGTGTGTGTGTGTGTGTGTGTGTGTGTGTGTGTGTGTGTGTGTGTTAGTTTTGGTAAAATGTCTCATGTCGTAAGTGTATGAGCTAGTTTTTGTGCTAATCTTGTAAAAATCTGGAGAATGCGGGAGGAGTTTGGTGGATGAGTTGTAATTTAATGAAATATGTAAGTGTAGATGTAAGTGTAGTGTTTCGATGTTGTCTGAGACTATTCAAAGGTGTTTTTGAATGTGTTCAAATGATGTGCAAGAGTATTCAAATGATTTATGAGAGTGTTTTGAAGGTGTTCAAAGTAAAGTGTGGTGTCTGTGTGCTAGTGTTGGTAATGTCTCATAAGTGTATGAGTTAGTTATTGTGATACTGTTGTAAAAATCTGGAGAATGAGAGAGGAGTTTGGGGGGATGAGATGTAATTTTTATAGAAATATGTAAGTGTAGATAAATTAGAGATGTCAAATCTTATTTGGGAGTATTCAAAATGATATTTTGAAAGTGTTTCATTGTTTGGAAATGTTCAAAGGTGTTTTTTGTGAGTATTCAAATGATTTATGAGAGTGTTCGAAGTAATCTGGGGATGTTCTGTAGTGAGTTGATAAAGGATATTGATGAGAGAATAATTCTTTAGAGAGATTAAGAAAAAGTGTGTGTGTGTGTGTGTGTGTGTGTGTTAACTTCGTAATATGTAAAATTGTGAGTAGTGAATTTATAGAAAAGTGGTTATAAGTTGCAAGTGTTGTGGTGACTTTTTCTGATGAAATAGTTAAAACGAGAAAAAATGTGTGTTATGAGTGAAAATTGTTTCTTGTTGTGAGATGTTAGTGTGAGAGTGAGGGTTTGGGGGGTGGGGAGAAGGGGTAAGAAGGAGAGAGAGATGGTTACTTCGTGTGGAGTGACCTGAGATGTTATCTGAGATCGGTCAGATAAGATTCGCCGGTCGGCAGATGTTGTATTTTGTAAAAAAAAATGTGGATTGTTGTGGGTATTAACGAAAAAGAGGAATTATTTGGGTTATCCTGGGTTAAGAGTGAAAATGTGAAATGTTTTCCCTATGTTGTATATGAAATGCATAATACTGAGAATTCATGTAATGAAGAAAATGTAATACTTTAAAATGGAAAATA
This sequence comes from Cherax quadricarinatus, assembly GCF_038502225.1. Lineage (NCBI taxonomy): Eukaryota > Metazoa > Arthropoda > Malacostraca > Decapoda > Parastacidae > Cherax > Cherax quadricarinatus. Next base: position 28,438,214 of record NC_091344.1, on the reverse strand, counting down.
TTAGTGTAATCCTATGTTACTTCATTAAAGTTAATTTTAAGTTAATAAGGGGACACAGAGTGACCTGGTATTGTGATAAATGTGTATGGAGTGAGATGGTGACGACGTAGAAGATCCAGAACAAAATGCATAGAATTTCTTCGAGAAAAAGAATTACTCTATGTTGATTTTAGTCAATGAATTGTACCTTTTTTCAATTAATTTGTATTTTTTTTGTTGGATGTATATGAAATGTATATGAAATACTGTGTATTAGTTGTATAATAAATAAATAACTGAAAATATTGTGTATTAGTGTTATCCTGCATTTTAAGTTAATGTTTGGTTGACAAAATTCAGCCTGTTGGTCTGTGTGAGGTCATCACGTGACGTCACTGACCGCTGAGTAAGCAAAGATGGGGTGACGTCACATTTGTTTAGACCTGTATTAAGAGAAAGTACCATGCCCCATAGGGGAGTGCATTTGAATGCTTACCCCCATAGGGAGGAATCCAAAAACTTGATCCAAGGAGATAGAGTCTTTGTATTATTGATATCGAGAAAAATTTGATCCAAGGAGATGGAGCAGAAATTTTGTGATGGAGGTGGTGTGAGGGAGGGAGTTGATCCGAGGAGATCATAAGAAAATGAAATTCAAAAAAAAGAAATTAGAAAAAAATTTGGGATGAGGGTGAAAGTGGGAGGGAGAACCTGAAAACTTGATCCGAGGACGTGGAGGGAAAATCTTTGTATTATTGATATCGACAAAAACTTGATCCAAGGAAGTAGAGCAGGAATATTTAGTGTAGAAAAGGATGGTGGGAGGTGTGGGGGGAGGGTGTTGATCCTCCCATAGGGAGAGTCCATTTTGAATGCTTACCCCCATAGGGAAAACCCTAAACACTTTATCCGAGGAAGTAGAGGAGAAATATATGGACATAGAGGGTAGAAGTGAATGGTGGGATGGGGTACCCATAGGAGGAAACCCAAAAACTTGATCTGAGGAGATGGAGAGCAAAAGAAAATAAAATTTGAAAAAATTCGAAAAAATCGGAAAAAAATCGGGGAGCGGGGGCGATCCGGCCGACGCTGCAGAAGGTGCTGTAGAAGGCGCGGGCAAGGGTGCAGGCAGGTGCGGGTTGGTGCGGGCGGGCCCTGGGCGGGTGCAGCACGGAAGGAGTCTGCTCAGGAATGGAGACCGCTCAGGAAAGGAGACCGCTCTGGAAAGGAGACCGCTCAGGAAAGGAGACCGCTCTGGAAAGGAGACCGTTCAGGAAAGGAGACCATACAGCTGTGGAGACCGTAAAGCCGCTTTCAGTACTACTCGCACCCACCTCCTTCAACAACCTTCCTTGCTACACTACTGCGTCCATCTTGCCATCCATGTGTGTTTTGTTCCTCCCAGTTTTCTCCAAGAAGTTCTACCCGGCTTAACCATGTGGGGACCCAGTTGGCTTAGCCCCTAAGCCAGCCCAGTTCAGCCTCCACGCTGTCTACAACTACTCAATGTCTATGTATCCTCAGACAGTGCAGTTTCTTTTCTTGTGTTGCCCAGTTAAATTTGTTTTTCTTGCTGTTACATTCCCAGTTCATCACCAGTTCTTGATTTTCCCCAATGCATAGTTACAGTAAAACGTCCTCGTATCAGTTCATAGCTTCACCTAAGTTTTTTTTAGCATGTTTATGTAGTGCAGTAAGTGTTTTGTTCTCCGTGTGCTGAAGCCGCAGTCGGTCAGCGCGCCCAGACACGCTTGCCAGCGTAAACAACGCGGAGTTAGCTACATTTTCTCCGGCCTTCCCTGTTCTTCCCAAGCCCATTCTGATAATTTTGCCTACGTCATTGAAGCCCCATAGCAGTGTACAAATGCTACAAGGTGTGTAGTTTTACCAGTGCATCACTGAAAGTTCAGGACCTTCAGCACCCTGTACCTTCGTCCATCTCCTGCACTTAAAGTTAAGTAAACAGTGACTTACCTAGCATTTCCTAATATTTTGGGACATTATTTAACTGTCCTGCGCCAATACACTTGTCGCTGAAGCCATACTTTCAGTGAATTGTTCAGTTTCAGTCATCAGTGTACACTTTGTACATTTTGCCACTTACCTACAGATTCTTACAGTTTGTACATTTATTTTGCACTCCTGCATTTTAAATTCCAACATATTATTTTCGATCTTGCACCTCAGTTGTCATTGACTTAAATTGTTCAGTGTTAACCATTTATACAATTTCCTTTCATATACAGTTTGCAAGTAATTCCTGTGTGCTGTTATATTGATAGTTGCACCTGCAAGTTAGCCACAGATTGTTGACAACCCTGCACAGTTTTGTTTGATTATTGTGTGCTTTTAAAGTGTAATTTCCAAGTTCTTAAGTATTAGTTTGTTTATTCAACCTGAAGTGATACAATTTTTGCCTAGCCCCTTGCACTTTTCTCCAGTGTCCCTGTTTATTTGCTCCACATATATTCTATGTTTTATCTGTGAATATTCACCAATGTGCATGTGCATTGCTATTGTTTATGACCAAGTCATTGAGTGCATTTTTGGGAACCCGTTTATTTACCATTAATTACCAAAATTACTTGTGAAGTTCATTAATTTTGTTCCAAAGATTGTGTAATTTTTGCTTTTGCTAGTGTACACCCTGCTAACACCAGTGGACACCCTGCTAGCACCAGTGTACTCCCTGCTAACACCAGTGGACACCCTGCTAACACCAGTGTACACCCTAACACCAGTGTACACCCTGCTAACACCAGTGTACACATTGCTAACACCAGTGTACACCCTGCTAACACCAGTGTACACCCTGCTAACACCAGTGTACACCCTGCTAACACCAGTGTACACCCTGCTAACACCAGTGTACACCCTGCTAACACCAGTGTACACCCTGCTAACACCAGTGTACACCCTGCTAACACCAGTGTACACCCTGCTAACACCAGTTAACCATTGCCCTATTATTGAATTTAATAATTTGCATTTTTATCAATTTTATTTTGTGTGCAATATAGCATTTCTTGATACAGTGTATTTTTTTCTGTTATTTTTGGCACTATTCCATACTCTGATATCTTTGCTGTGTCAACCTCCCTTGGTGCAATTATTTTTTTTTTTTTTGCATTCCAAATTCCAACTGCCAGCACCTGCAACCTTTTTCTGCGTGTTGAGAAAGCTTGCTGCACAGTTTAGTGTTGTATAATACCTGATTTATTTTAAATTTTGTGCAACTTTTGCTACTAGTGTTTACAGTTCAACTCCTTTTCATAAATTTTGTTGCCAGTCTACTTGTGCAATTATTAAATACCCTTAGCATCATTTTGTGTACTCTCTTGTAGTTCATTCACTTGCATACATCTCTTATTTTGTGTTTCAAAGAGTACCACTATTTTTTTTTTTTTGCCGTTTCGCTCAAAATATTTCAATCACTAAGCAGTTTACCCAGTACCGTGGTGCTGTGTTCTCTCCGACTCCATGTTGAGTTGTAGCCAGTGCATACCATTTCTTCCTCTGATCTGTTTACCCTCTTCGTTACCCACTTTGCGCTTGAACAGTTGACGTCATGACTCGGACATGCAGTAGCCATAACGTTAGTCCAGTTTCTACTGACACTGGCAATGGTGCCTCAGCTGGCGTGACCACACGGCAGGAAGGCGAAGCCCTGACAGTTGGTCAAGTCATGGCTCAAGTCTCGACAACTAGTGGGTCTGCTAATCGTCCATACCCGACCCTTCTTTTTGACGGTCGTTCGAATAGGTTAGAGCCATGGCTGCAGTCAGTCGAGACGACTGTTAAGGCTCAGTATAATAGTCCCTCTGATGCACAGTACATCCGTGCTGCTGTTGCAGCAGTGGATCTCACGTGGGATGATATAGGTGCCTTTGTGCAACTCCACCGCGTTTGTGAGATACAATCTTGGGTTGCGCTTAAGGAGGAATTTAGACACTATTTTCGGCGTAGTTGCTACCTTGAAATTTTGACCAGCATCTTGGCCGAGTGTCAGTACAGGCACGAAAGCCCCCTGGCTTGTATTTGCCGTTTTGAGCAAGCCACTAAAGATTTTGATGATGCGATACGTTTCTCTAAGTGCGTGACTGACGACGATAGTATCAAAGTTAAAGACATCGACCCCATGCTCGCTGTAGGCATCATGCAGAGGGATGCCCCCCCTAGTCTCCAGGGTGCCATCGATGCGTTAGGGCTCGGCCCCGAGCCCGCAGTCCTGGGTGCATACAATGCCATCGACGCAATCAAGCCGCCTGCTGAAAAAGGCAAGGTTTGTCGCTTTGCATATGATCCTATGCCCGTCCTTCCAGCATCGTCCACAGTGATGCCGCAGGTGCAGCCGGAGGTCACTTTCACCACAGCTGTCAGACAGCCGGCTCTCAAAGCTTCCAACCCCAGTTCTACTAACACTCGGCCAAGTAAAAATAGTGACTCCAGTAACAACAGTCGGTCCAAACCAAAGAAGCCGTCACCGACTTCCAGGACCAAGGCAAAACGTCACCAGCACCACCTGCTAAGCACATGGTGACTTACTTTAATTGTGGCAAACACGGGCATTACCGATCTAAATGTTACAAACCTAAGTCCCTGCGAGGTAATCGTCACCGTCCGATCATACTTCTAACGAGTGCTACGAGCTGCGAAGTATCCTATCAGCACAGCAGAGCAAGCATTTGTTGCACAACGTACTTGCTAGCAGGAGCCCTTCCACTAGTTCGGTGGAAGAGGCACATCCGAGAAATCAGCGAAGGATGTAGTAACCCTGTCGGAGTCACTGTATTCCATCCCTGTCCACAATGCATTCGCCGCCCTGGGCAGTGATACGCTTGCCGACAGTGAGGAAACAGAGTGCCCTGACGTTGTTGCTGAGACTTATACCGTACTTTCCATTGGCCTTCACGCGGCCATGTTGATGGAGCCGTCTGTCAGACCTGGAGAGGAGTCTCAGGTAGTCCTCTGACGGTTCGTGGTTATACAACGTTAGAATTTGCCGTCAGGGGTCACAAGCTGTCCGCAAAATTCTTAGTCGTTGATGATATTGTTTTCCCTGGCGACCTGCTTATAGGTTTTAAAACCATGGCTGTATAGTCCTTGTGGCTTAGCGCTTCTTTTTGATTATAATAATAATAATTTAAAACCATGGCAGACCTTAGGATCTGCTTAGATCCAGCTGAGTGGAAAGCAGATTTTAATGGAGTGGATGTGCCCTTCTGGGGCGTGCGCTTGGGGTTCACTACATGCTACTCTGTCTCGGAGTATGCACAGTGTCTGGAATCGTTGCAAACCGATGGTTTCCATAGCACATTCTCCCTGAGTTTGGTCTCTTGCCCTGACCAACCTCGCAAGAGAGCTCGTTGCTCGTCACCTCCTGGCCATCAGCACTTAGTTACCAGTGAAACCCAGTCTGGGGATGCCCATTCTAACCTTCACTCTAACTCTAGCATTGTTGTAGAGAACAGTAGTTGTCAAGCTGCAGCCTCCCTGTTGGCAGGCGACTGACTCGTGTCATGGCATCAGCGAGCAGAGTTACCGCTTGTACAAAGTATGATGTTACTTTGTCAGCTAACTCGCTCACTTCTCTTATGGTGTACGTGATCAGTGCTTTTGAAGGAGACCATGTGCTGGTTGACAACGACACATGCCGAGTCAAGGGCCTCTCCCTTGAACCATCCTTGCACACAGTGCAACGTGGTAAGTTGCAAGTCCTTGTTGTCAACATGCACAGTCGAGAATTTCCCATGAGGAAGAATACCTCACTTGTTGATCTTATCAGATTCCCTCTCCCAGTGAGAGTGGAGGGTGAAGTCCCAGCTGACCTCCTCGTAAGTGCAGTTCTCCCAAGCGAGTCTGCTGCTGACTCTTCTGACACCCGGCCAGTGCAGGAAGATGATCTAGCTATGACAGACTATCATGAAGAGGTCCCAAAACTTCTGCAGGTTCTCAATTGTGCATGTTCTGCAGTCGCACTAGATGGTGAGTCAATGGGTTTGACTCCACTGATCTCTCACCGTATTCCACTTGACAAAGGTGCTAAGCCCATTTATGCACTCGCGTATCGCCTGCCGCATGTGCAAAGAGTCTTCACTGAAGAACTCATTACAAGGATGCTCTGTGATGGAGTTATTGAGGAGTTAAATTCCCTGTGGAATGCTCCTCTCATTCTGGTTCCTAAGAAAGATGGAACTTGGCGCCGTGTTATCGATTACAGAAACTGAATGCGTGTACAATCCCAGACCGATTTCCATTGCCAGTTCTGAATGACCTGTTGCAGAACATCGGTGATAATAAGGTCTTTTCGACTCTTGATCTTCTTCAAGGGTTTTGGCACATCCCCCTTGATGACCAGTTGACAGCTTTCTCTATGCCAACTGGTCTTTACCAGTTCAGGAGGATGCCCTTCGGCTTGCGCAGCAGCCCAATCACATTTAGTCGTTTGATGATGACAATTTTCCGTACTCTTCTAGGTGGCATGCTCATGGTCTACCTAGATGATCTCATAGTCATGTCGCAAAATGTCCCGACACATCTCGAGAAACTTGACAGAGTATTGGGCAAGCGAGCTCAGGCAAACCTTAAAGTTTGCCTCTGGAAGGAAATAAAATTTCTGGGTCATGTAGTGACTCAGAATGGCATAATGATGGACGAGTCTAAAATCTCGGCCGTGCAGAAATTCCCTAGACCTATGATGGCGGATGCAGTTCGGTCGTTCATAGGCCTGGCGGGTTTCTCCTGCACCTTCATTGCCGGTTTCTCTACCATTGCTGCACCTCTGACATGCTTACTCAAGAAGGATACCCCTTTTGAGTGGATGTGTCATCAAGAACGAACTTTTGTCACACAAGAACAAGTTGACATCAGCCCCAGTCCTTAGATTCCCTGTAATTCACCAAGGCATTTACCTTGACGACTGATGCCAGCAAAGTTGACATCAGTGCAGTCTTGTCACAGGAATCTAATGGTAAGCAACAGCCTATTGCCTATGCTAGCCGTGTCCTTACTAAACCGGAAGTCAATTGCTCACGACAGAGCTGGAACCTTTGCCATTGTATGGGCTTTGAGTCATTTTTGGGATATCATCTACCATTATCCTATCAAGATTTAAACAGATCATCTACCTTTATTGACCCTTTTCGCTAATAAGAACCTCTCAGGAAAGCAGGCACGGTGGTCCCTCACATTCAACGACTACAACCTTGAAATTTGCTATGTCCCCGTTAAGCAAAATGGTGTAGCTGATGTCCTGTCGAGGCATATAGCATTTATGAGTGTCGACAACTCGTTCTCTGTTGAGGATCTTGAGAGAGCCCAACGGCAGGACCCTGTGTGGTCTCCAGTCCTTCGTTTCCTGACCAAGGAGGACGTTGACTTACAGGTCAAGTCTCCCGTTCTAATGAAGGATTTAGTGGTCAACCAAGGAGTACTGTGCCGTGTTGCACAGCTGGTGGACCCCGGCAGAACTATATACCAACTGGTGATACCAGAGTCCATGATACCAGCTACTTTTAGGTTGATCCACGATGTCCCAGGTGTAGCACACCCCGGGAAGGACCGCAATATCAAACAGGCACAAATGAAATATTTCTGGCCTAAGATGGCAGCAGACATTGCCAAGCAAGAACACCAGCATGTTGTTTGCCTACAGCACAAGTGTACCATTACAGGTCCTAACCCCATTCTAAAGTATCCCATTACAAAGGACCCCTGGGAGAGAACTTCTGTCAACCTGTTGACGAACTTCTCGACCTCGGAGAAGGGAAATAACCACCTGCTTGTTATGGTAGATAACTTGACGTGGTACAGTGAATTAGTACCCATTCCTGACAAAACTGCCAAGATTGTTGCTAATGCTTTCCGTGAGCATGTCGTTCTCCGTCATACCTGCCCACATATCCTTCTGTCGGACAATGGGTCTGAGTTCATAAATGCCATAATGCAGGGCCTTTGCTCCACATTTAACATTCACCAAGTGCCAGTAGCTCCACGCCACCCAGCGAGTAATGGTCTTGCTGAGCGCACAAATTGCAAAGTCCTGGAGGTGCTCAGGGTAACCGTTAACCCAAGTTAAACTACATGGGAGGAGGAGGCTATCCCAGATGTTCAGTGTACATTAAACTCCTCCCTCAACAACTCTATCGGTGAGACACCTCATTTCACTTCGTATGGCTATAACAAGCGCTTGCCGTACAAAATTCTGTTCGCTCCGCCTCGACCTACTTACGACACTGATAACCCCAGTGTAGTAAAGATGCGGATCACGCAGCTTGTTTTCCAGCGGGTATGAGAGAACCTTATGAAAGCTACTGATAGGTTCATGTCTGAGCGCAATGCCCTCACCAAGGAAAGCAAAGTGGAACCAGGTTGCAAAGTTATGTTGCTTAACCCGGCGCGACCCTGGGTATGCATAAACTTGTTCCTAAATTCGTGGGTCCTTACCGTGTCCTCCGACAGCTCCGTGGCAATAAGTTCGAGGTGAGGGAGATTGCTACTGGAACCATCAAAGAAGCTCACCTTGATCACATGAAGTATGTCGACCATGTGCAAGCCGAAGCAGAGCTGGAGTTGCGTGCATTGCAACGCCACAATCAGACTAATGCTAGGGACAACCCGTCTACTTCTTCTCCCACTACTACTGTTACTGATGACAACCCAGTAAGGCTCCATACTTATGGCCAGCGACCCAGGACATTTCCGTGACAATGACGTACCTACTGACTTGTCTGACTCCTACACTAGCTATGCTAATTATTTGCTTGCAGAAATGGGTATAAATGCACACACATTGTATAGTAGTTGATAACAGAGTCAGGGTGGACAAAATCATGTAAATATGTAAATAATTTTAGAAGGGTATCCAGAGTATAATGAATTCCATGGACATAGTATTATTGTAGGTATGTGCACCCAGTGTCTCTTTTAAAGCCTGTATTAAGGTCAGTGCAGTGCCGCCCTTAGAGTCATATGTCACACCTTAGGAAATGCTACTGTCAGTCATTGTTTGCAGATGTGAGGGTGCAACAGCGTTCATAGACGAGTAGTCAAGCCTGATGTTCAGCCATGCGGACAACCTGTATACAGAAGATTTTAGTTCCAGTCCTGACGTCTCCAGGCTCTGTCCTCGATGAAGCTGCGCGGGCAACCCAGTTTTCTCTTCCCTCAGGATGGGAGTTTTTTTTTTTTTGCCTGCTGCATTGAATGTCCATTTTTTTTATTTAGGAGTGAGCAAAAGCCAGTCCCTCCCTGGGGTAGCTATTGTAAATAATTCTTTCACACCTTCGGGGCCCACCAGTATTGTGGCTGAGCAAATGTAGACAGCCATTTCTGTCTGCTAGTTTCATATTCCACAGCACTCTGGTGCTGCCCTCTCTAGGCCTACCCAGGTCAGTGGGACGCTGGGCCCACTCGCTCTCACTTCACGGCCTATTGACTCGAGAGGTACAAGTGCTCTCCTCCATGGACTGGCTATCGGTCATTCCCTCACTTTGCCCGTTTTGTACTCACTCCTATCCAATTAAAGCCAAACTAGTCCATGGAAGTATCATTGCTACCTCCGCTACCTCCATCGGCACTAAACCGCTGTTCAACAGTAAGAACAGCAATAACAAAGGCACTGCAATTTATCAGACAATATCTGATAGTGGGGCAATGACGAGTCATGGTACGTGATGAGGTGTCAGAGTGGGCGCCTGTGACGAGTGGGGTTCCACACGTGTCAGTCCTAGGACCTGTGTTGCTTTTGGTATATGTAAATGACATAATGGAATGGATGCACTCAGAAGTGTCCTTGTTTGCAGATGACGTGAAGTAAATGAAGAGAATTAAATCGGTCGAGGATCAAGCAGGACAACATAGAGACCTGGGCAAGCTACTAGCCTGGTCCAGCAACTGACTCCTTGAATTTAACCCCGCTAAATGCAAAGTCATGAAGATCGGGAAAAGGCAAAGAATACCACTGACAGAGAATAGTTTAGTTGGCTAAAGACTGCAGACCTCACTCAAGGAAAAAGATCTTGGGGTGAGTACAATACTGAGCACATCCGAGGCGCACATCAATCAGATAACTGCTGCAGCATACGTGCGTCTGGTAAACCTAAGAATAGCGTTCCGATACCTCAGTAAGGAATCAGTCAAGACTGTACATCATTTACGTCAGGCCCATATTGTAGTATGCAGCACCGGTTTGGAAGCCACACCTGGTCAAGCACGTCAAGAAATTAGAGAAAGTGAAAGGTTTGCAACGAGGCTAATCCCAGAGCCAAGGGGATTGTCCTCTGAAAAAATGTTAAGGAAAATCGGCCTTACGACACTGGGGACAGGAGGGCCAAGGGGGACATGATAAAGACATAAAATACTGCGAGGAATTGACAAGGTGGACATAGACAGGATGTTCCAAAGATGGGACACAGGAACAAGAAGTCACAATTGAGAGTTGAAGTCTACAATGAGTCAAAGGGACGTTAGAATGTATCTCTTCAGTGATAGAGTTGTCAGGAAGTGGAATAGCCTAGAAAGTGACATATTGGAGGCATGAACCATACATAGTTTTAAGGCGAGGTTTAATAAAGCTCATGGAGCAGGGAGAGAGGACGCAGTACCAGTGAAGAGGAGGTGAGTATACACACACCCTCTACATGCCTGATGACATGATGAAACTGGAGAAAACGTGAACTAGAGAATGATATGATAATGACCAAATTGCCAAAAGGAATTGATAGGGTGGAGAGGGACAGAATGTTTCAGAGACGGGAAACAGGAAAGCGAGCTTGGTAGGGCACAGTTGGAAGCTGAAAACACACGAGTCACAGATATATCATTAAGTATTGTTTCACTCTTAGAGCAGTCAGAAGAGGAAAGACCTAGGAAAGGAAGTGGTAGAGGCAGGATCCTTACATAGTTTTAAGAAGTAAGATAAGAACATAAGAAGGAACACTGCAACAGGCCTACTGACCCATGCGAAGCAGGTCTATGCCACCCCCCGGCCTAGAACAATGACCACCTAGTCAGGTCACTTCCACTTAACAAAGGAGCACGGCACCAGACCTGGTAGCCCAAGCTAGTCAGGTCCAACTCACACCCACCCACACCCACTCATGTATTTATCCAATCTATTTTTAAAACTACACATGGTCTTAGCTTCTGTGACGGTACTCAGGAGTTTGTTCCACTCATCCACAACTCTGTTACCAAATCAGTGCTTTCATATGTCCTTCCTGAATCTGAATTTTTCCAACTTGAAAACATTGCTGCGAGTCCTGTCTTGGCTGGATATTTTCAGCACGCTATTTACATCCCCTTTATTTATTCCTGTTTTCCATTTATACACCTTAATCACATCCCCCTTAATTCTACGCCTTTCTAGAGAGTGTAGGTTCAGGGCCCTCAGTCTATCCTCAAAGGGAAGATTTCTGATAAATGGGATCAGCTTTGTCATCTTACTCTGTACGTATTCCAGAGCATTTATATCCATTCTGTAATATGTTGACCATAACTGAGCAGCATATTCTAAATGAGGCCTAACAAAGGATATATAGAGTTGAAGAACAACCTGAGGACTTCTATTATTTATACTTCTTGATATGAAGCCAAGGATTCTGTTAGCTTTATTGCAAATACATATGCACTGTTGTCTTGGTTTCAGATTACTGCTAACCAGAACTCCTAAATCCTTTTCACAGTCAGTAGTATTAAGATCTACATTATTTAGTTTATATGTCGCATGGTTATTTTCCTGTCCATCATTTAGAACCTTGCATGTGTCTATATTAAACTGCATCTGCCACTTCTCCAACCACTGCATCAGTCTATTTAAATCATCCTGGAGTGTACTAATATCCTCAATAGAATGAATTGGACGGCCTATTTTGGTGTCATCAGCAAATTTGCTTATGTCGCTATTTATTCCCTCATCTATATCGTTTATGTGGATAAATTAGACACATGTGCAACTCTTGGGTATCGTTATTGAGGAAACGTTTCGCCACACAGTGGCTTCATCAGTCCATACATAGGAGAAACTTGAAGAACAGGAGGAGAATGAGGTAATCAGTCCCTCAACCTTGAGTCGATGTGTTCAGTCCATCAATCTTGAGTAGAATACGGCAGATGAGCGGAGAAGCAGCTTATAAACCGTATGGCAGGAGAGGTGTAGCAGTCATAGGTAGTGTCACATTTGTTCAATGTGGAAGTAGGTTGTGCCCAAGAATTAGGCAAGCGAAGAATTCCTAAGTATTAAGATCCCAAGAAGTTGCAGTGTCTGACAGGTTTGTAGATGAATGGTTCAGAGAACCGACATGTTGATAAATTAGACACATGTGCAACTCTTGGGTATCTTTATTGAGGAAACGTTTCGCCACACAGTGGCTTCATCAGTCCATACATAGGAGAAACTTGAAGAACAGGAGGAGAATGAGGTAATCAGTCCCTCAACCTTGAGTCGATGTGTTCAGTCCATCAATCTTGAGTAGAATACGGCAGATGAGCGGAGAAGCAGCTTATAAACCGTATATCAGGAGAGGTGTAGCAGTCATAGGTAGTGTCACATTTGTTCAATGTGGAAGTAGGTTGTGCCCAAGAATTAGGCAAGCGAAGAATTCCTAAGTATTAAGATCCCAAGAAGTTGCAGTGTCTGACAGGTTTGTAGATGAATGGTTCAGAGAACCGACATGTTGATAAATTAGACACATGTAAATTGTGAACAATAAGGGGCCAAAAACTGACCCCTGTGGAACACCGCGTGTGACGTGCCCCCATTCTGATTTCTTCCAATTTATGCAAACTCTTTGCTGCTTATTTGTCAACCACGCCTCTACCCAGGAAAAAATTTCTTCTCCTATTCTGTGTGCCTTAAGTGGTGACGTGTACTTAGCTCCAGTGGTGACGTGTACTTAGCTCCAGTGGTGACGTGTACTTAGCTTTGCAGTGGTGACGTGTACTTAGCTCTGTGAAGACCTGTTTGTGTGCGCTCTGTGAATCTGAACCAGGATGCCCTCTCTTGAGCAACTTTACCAGCAGCTGAGAGAAGAGCTCAGAGTTGATAAGATGGAAATACGGCGATTAACGGAGGAGAACAAGAGGATTCGTAGTAATCCTCCTGTTGTGAGTCCCCAGGTTAAGAGGGGAGCTTGGTCAGTGGCCGGGCAACATGGAACCAAGCTGAAGATCAAGAAAACGGTTGGAGAGGCAGAAACAACGAGAAACCAGAAGACTACCGTGCAAACTTCCAACCCATTCTCGGTGCTACCCGACGAATGTGAGTGTTCTACTGGGAATGCCACAACGAGCACCAAAGAAGCATTGGCAGACGTGAGTGAGACATCCCTAGAAACCCCAACGAGGACCATTGAGAACGTCTTGACGAATTCTACAAGTGGTGTAATGCTACCTGACGAATGTGAGTCGACTACTCGGAGCATCACTACGGACGACGCCAAGGAAGGTAAAAACATTGTTGTTGTTGGGGATAGCCAGATTAGGTACATGGATAGGGCATTCTGCTTGAAGGACAGGAGTAGGAGGCAGAGAGTGTGTTTTCCTGGGGCAGGGATGAAGGATATTGTTAGCCGTCTGGATGACATCATGAGAGGTAATGGGAGCAATCCTATTATCTGTCTCAGTGCTGGAGGCAACGATGTTGGCAGACGTAGGAGTGAGGACCTGATTAGCAGGTATAGGTCAGCAATAGAGATAATTAGGAAGAAGGGTGGGAAATCTGTCATATGTGGCATTTTGCCAAGGAGAGGAGTTGGAAATGAATGGTTGTCCAGAGCAATTGGTGTCAATTGCTGGCTGGACAAATACTGTAAGGAAAATGCGGTAACATTCATTGACAACTGGGACCTCTTCTATGGCAGAAATGACATGTATGCCAGGGATGGGGTTCACTTATCTAGGTGTGGGGTGGGAGCACTGGCCAACGCAGTGGAGGGAGCTGTTAGGTCTTTAAACTAGGAATAGTTAGTGGTATGGGTTTTTGCGGGAAAACTGTGAAGTCTCAGGGTAGTAATATGAGTACTAGGAGAACTAGTAATAGGCAAAATGAGGTGGATATCGGAAAGCCAGTGGCACTAATTGACAAGGACAGTAATAGGTTTAGTGGAATAACAGAAAAGAGCAGGAATGATAAAGAGAAAGGAGGGTCCTTAAGTATATATTACACAAATAGTCGCAGTGCTAGGAATAAGATGGACGAGTTGAGACTAGTTGCTAGTGCAGGTAACATAGATGTATTTGCCATTACTGAGATGTGGTTTAATTCAAAAAGTCGGGACATGCCTGCAGAATGTCACATTCAGGGTTTCAAATTGTTCCAAGTAGATAGAAGTATAGGGAAGGGGGGTGGGGTGGCATTGTATGTGCAAGATCGCTTGAACTGTTGCATTAAAACAGGTATTAAGTCTGAAGCAACACATACAGAGTCTGTTTGGATAGAATTCTCAGAGGGGCATGATATACCGTCCCCCAAATTTAGATAGGGACCAGGGAAGACTACTATGGGAGGAAATTGTTAGGGCCACAAGGCACGATAATGTAGTAATTCTAGGAGACTTTAACTTTAGTCATATTGATTGGAATTTCTTGACTGGGAGTTTAGAATCATACGACTTCTTAGAAGTAGTTCAGGATTGTTTTTTGAAGCAGTTTGTGACAGAACCTACAAGGGGTAATAACCTGCTTGACTTAGTTCTGGCAAACAATGAATCCCTTGTTAATAATTTAGAAGTTTCAGAGGAACTGGGTGCTAGCGACCACAAATCAATTACATTTAGAATTGAATGGAAGTATGATAGTAGGGATAACTCAGTAACAGTCCCAGATTTTCGCTTAGCAGATTACGATGGGCTTAGAGAACACTTATCATCTGTTGACTGGGGTAACGAAGAGAGCTATCAATATGACAGTTTTCTGAACACAATACATGCTGCTCAAAGAACATTTATCCCTTATAAAGAAATTAGATCAAATAGAAATGACCCAAAATGGATGAATAATAGGCTCAAATATCTACTAGCGCATAAGAAAGGAATTTATAGGCGTATCAAAAGAGGCGAGGGTCATCTTATGAATCAGTATATTGACATTAAGAGGGACATTAAAAAGGGGATAAGAAAAGCTAAAAGGGACTATGAAATTAAAGTTGCTAGGGATTCTAAAACTAACCCAAAAAGTTTTTTCCAGGTATATAGAACAAAAGTCAGAGATAAGATAGGTCCCCTTAAAAATAACTATGGGCATCTTACTGACAAAGAAAATGAAATGTGCTCGATTTTAAATAATTATTTTCTCTCGGTTTTTACACAGGAAGACACTAATAATATTCCAGTAATTAATTTTTATAGTGGGCCAGAAGAAGATAAATTATGTAACATCACAGTCACTAGTGAAATGGTTGTGAAGCAGATAGACCGACTGAAGCAAAATAAGTCACCGGGTCCTGATGAGGTTTTTTCAAGGGTTCTAAAGGAATGCAAAATGGAAGTCTGTGAACCATTAACTAATATTTTTAATTTATCTCTTCAAACAGGTGTAGTGTCTGACTTGTGGAAGATGGCTAATGTAATTCCTATTTTTAAAACAGGGGACAAGTCATTACCGTCAAATTACCGCCCAATAAGCCTGACCTCAATTGTAGGCAAATTACTAGAGTCAATTATAGCTCAAATTATAAGAAGCCATCTCGATAAGCATAGCTTGATTAATGATACTCAGCATGGATTCACAAGAGGCCGGTCTTGTCTAACTAATTTATTAACTTTCTTCAGTAAAGCTTTTGAGGCTGTTGACCACGATAAAGAATTTGATATTATTTACTTAGATTTTAGTAAGGCATTTGATAGAGTTCCGCACCAAAGACTGTTGAAGAAAGTAGCAGCTCATGGCATTGGGGGAAGAGTGCTCTCGTGGATCGATTCATGGCTCACAGACAGGAAGCAGAGTGTCCATAAATGGGGTTAAATCCGAGTGGGGATCAGTAACAAGTGGCGTTCCACAGGGATCAGTCTTGGGCCCGTTGTTGTTTATAATATATATCAATGATCTTGATGAAGGAATTACTAGTGATATGAGCAAATTCGCCGATGACACGAAGATAGGTAGGATAATTGATTCAAACGTAGATGTTAGGGAACTTCAGGAGGATTTAGACAAACTCTACTCTTGGTCAGAAAAGTGGCAGATGCAGTTCAATGTAGATAAATGCAAGGTTCTGAAGCTCGGGAGTGTCCATAACCCTAGCACTTATAAGTTAAATAATATAGAACTTAGCCATACAGATTGCGAAAAGGACTTGGGGGTTATGGTAAGCAGCAACCTTAAACCAAGACAGCAATGCCTAAGCGTACCTGGAAATAAATGGTATAAAATACCGACACAATGGCAATATAAACACAAATGCAGTATAATGTGATCCTTTATTGACTACGTTTCGCCCACACAGTGGGCTTTTTCAAGTCACAAACAGAACTACCTGGGGTGGAAGGAACGCGAGTATTTATAGTCCGGCTGAGGTCAGGTGAAGAATGCTGCATCTGATGATGTACCGAGTGGGGTTATAGAGTAAAAACTTGGGTAGCTTGGAAAGGAGATTGGATAAGTTTGTGAGCAGACCTTCTACAGTGTTCTTATGTGGGATAGCGAACCACTTGCCAAGAAACTTCTTCATCGCTATCCCACATAAGAACACTGTAGAAGGTCTGCTCACAAACTTATCCAATCTCCTTTCCAAGCTACCCAAGTTTTTAGACTCTATAGCCCCACTCGGTACATCATCAGATGCGGCATTCTTCACCTGACCTCAGCCGGACTATAAATACTCGCGTTCCTTCCACCCCAGTTTGTGACTTGAAAAAGCCCACTGTGTGGGCGAAACGTAGTCAATAAAGGATCACATTATACTGCATTTGTGTTTATATTGCCTAAGCGTACCTAATAAGGCAAATAGATTACTGGGATTTATATCAAGAAGTGTAAGCAACAGAAGTCCAGAGGTCATACTGCAGCTTTATACATCATTAGTAAGGCCTCACCTAGATAATGCAGCTCAATTCTGGTCTCCATATTACAGAATGGACATAAATTCGTTAGAAAACATTCAGCGTAGGATGACTAAATTAATACATAGCATTAGAAATCTTCCTTATGAAGAAAGATTGAAGACTCTTAAGTTACATTCACTTGTTAGACGAAGAATGAGGGGAGACCTGATCGAAGTGTATAAGTGGAAGATAGGTATTAATAAAGGGGATATTAACAAGGTCTTGAGGATATCTCTCCAAGAGAGAACCCGCAGTAATGGATTTAAATTAGATAAGTTTAGATTTAGAAAGGACATAGGAAAGCATTGGTTTGGAAATAGGGTAGTTGATGAGTGGAACAGTCTACCTAGTTGGGTTATTGAGGCTGGGACTTTGGGTAGTTTCAAATTTAGGTTGGATAAGTACATGAGTGGGAGGGGTTGGATTTGAGTGGGACTTGCACATCGGAGCTTGTTTCTTGGGTGGCATTGAAAGTTGGGTTGGTCAAATGTTTGTTAGTGGGATAAATTGTAAAGGACCTGCCTAGTATGGGCCAACAGGCCTGCTGCAGTGTTCCTCCTTTCTTATGTTCTTATGTTCTTATGTGGAACTCTATCGAAAGCCTTAATGAAGTCCATATACACAATATCATATTCATTATCATGATCTACCTCCTCAAACACCTTAGAGAAGAAAGTTAGTAAATTCGTAAGACAGGAACGCCCCTTAGTAAAACCGTGTTGAGATTCATTTATCAATTTATGCCTATCGAGATGGCAACGAATTGCCGCGGCAATTATTGATTCCATAAATTTTCCCTCTATGGAGGTAAGACTTATTGGTCTATAGTTCGATGCTAAGGACCTGTCACCTGCCTTGTAAATAGGTATTACAGTTGTCATTTTCCACTTATCAGGCAGTTTGTATGTTGAAAAGATTAGCCAAAGGTTTGCAAAATTCCTCTTTACATTCCTTTAAAACTCTTGCAAACAGTTCATCAGGACCTGGGGATTTATTAGGTTTTAATTTCTCTATTTGTCTGTGTTACGCAGAAATGTGGGATAGCTGGGGGCTTGAGCTTTGTCTAAGGGCAAAGGTAAAAGTTACAAACATCTCACAGGCCACCCAGGGCTATCCCAGTCAAAACAGAAAGTGCTAAATCAATATGTGTTACTTCAATGGGTTGGTTAACAGAGGGTTAGGCAAAAATCCCAGTTAGGAAAATATATCTATTTATTCAACATAACATTATATACACACTCTAGAAACACCTTAATCCTAAACGCCCAAATGGCTGGAGGTCCAGCCACCATAACCACTAGGCCTAGTCAGCGCCAGGCCGTCACTACTCCACGACCAACCCCAGTTCTTATTTCCTCACTTATCCCACAGCACCCTGACCATGTCAGAGCCTAGGTGGGCATGTTAGGTAAGACACATATGCAACAGTTAGACATCTTTATTCCGAAACGTTTCGCCTACACAGTAGGCTTCTTCAGTCGAATACAGAAAGTAGGCAGGAGCAGTAGAGATGTGAAGACGATGTAATCAGTCCATCACCCTTAAAGTCGTAGAATTTGAGGTTGTCAGTCCCTCGGCCTGGAGAAGTTCAGTTCCATAGTCAGTTCCTGACTATGGAACTGAACTTCTCCAGGCCGAGGGACTGACAACCTCAAATTCTACGACTTTAAGGGTGATGGACTGATTACATCGTCTTCACATCTCTACTGCTCCTGCCTACTTTCTGTATTCGACTGAAGAAGCCTACTGTGTAGGCGAAACGTTTCGGAATAAAGATGTCTAACTGTTGCATATGTGTCTTACCTAACAACCTGTCGGTATTGTATACCATTTTGATGTTCACCTAGGTGGGCATACAGGTAAGCCATAGAAAAGCCTATGGCTTGAGTTGGTTAAACAAAAGGAGTGCACAACTACAAACTTAGCTTAAACACACAGCATCTCCGACGTCAGCCTCCACACCATGCTGATTTCCCGTGACTCCCCCAAGCCACGCTTACCCCGCATACCCACACACAGTTGGAAAATAGCTACCTAGCAGGATTTCTTTATAATTACATTTAGAGTACTTTACAGTGCCCCCAACTGCACATTATGAATTATAAAATTATTATTTACAATTATAACATTCACACTATTATGGCACACTTCTCCACTATATGTACATTACAATGTCATGCAGAACCCTGCATAACAGTCTGAGGACCATATCATTAGTTACTGCAATCGTGCATAGTTTATCGTCCTGTTCTACATAGTTTATTATTTCTGGAATTTCGCTAGTATCTTCCTGTGTAAAAACTGAGAGGAAGTAAGAATTGAAAATTTCACACATATCCCTATCACTGTCAGTGATCTGACCTGAGCTACTCTTAAGTGGGCCTATCTTGTCTCTAATCTTACTTCTGTATACTTGAAAGAACCCTTTTGGGTTAGTCTTCGAATCCCTTGCGACCTTAGCCTCATAATCCCTTTTTGCTTTTCTTATTCCTTTTTTTATTTCTCTCTTTAATTGAATATGTTGATTTCTTAACTGCCCATCCATTCTTTTGATACGCCTAAAATGGCTCTCTTTTGACCAATGAGATGTTTCAATCTATTGTTCATCCATTTGGGATAATTTTAGTTAGATCTAATTTCCCTGCTCAGAACAAAAGTTGACTGAGCAACTAGAACTATCCTCTGAAAAATGTCACACTGGCACTCAGCACCAGCTACCTGACCCATAGTCAGGACATCCCAATTTAGCCCACCCAGGTAATTTTTCAATCCCATGAAATCAGCCAATCGAAAGTCTGGGACACAGACTTGATTGCAGTTTACTGGGTAATTCCATAATATATTGAAACTAAGTGATTTGTGATCACTTTCCCATAGCTCATCATTAACCTCAAGATTATTAGTGAATCTTTGTTGGCAAGAACCAAGTCAAGCAGATTTTCTCCTCTAGTTGGTTCTGTCACAAACTTTTAAAAAGTAATCCTGAACCGTATCAAGAAAGTTATTAGACTCATGATTTCCTGTCAAATTATCCCAATCAATTTGTCTAAGGTTAAAATCCCCCATTAACACAACATTTTCATATCTAGACGCCTTACGAATTTCGTCCGATAGCAGCTTACTGCGCTCCATATCAAGGTTAGGGGGCCGACATATCACACCCAAAATTAATTTTTCATACCCCTCGAGAAACTGTAGCCATATTCTTTGTCCGATGTTTCTAATCTTATATCATGTCTAACACAACAATTTAAATTATCTCTGACAAACATGGCCACTCCACCACCCTTCCTGTTGACCCTATCAGTGTGGAATAGTTTGTAACCTTTTATGCTGCATTCAGAAGACATTTCTCTATCTTTCAGGTTGAACCAGGTCTCTGTTATACTAATCTATATTACCTACACTTACAAGTAATCTTAGCTCATCTATCTTATTTCTTAGACTCCTACTATTTGTATAGTAAACATTTAAGGGAGCTAGTCACTCGTTGCCCTCTACTATTTCTCTTTGATCAGTTGCTTTGCTTTTATTAGGAACTTTATTTTGAATATAAGAACATAAGAACATAAAAATGTAGGAACACTGCAGAAGGCCTACTGGCCCATACGAGGCCGGTCCTTATCAAAACGACATCTGAAGATTGAGACACTTATGCAGCATATGGGAATCTTTATTCAGGAAACGTTTCGCCACACAGTGGCTTCATCAGTCCAATACAAAGAGGAAGGCGTAAGGAGAGGAGGAGAATGAGGTAATCAGTCCCTCAACCTGGAGTCGATGTGTTCAGTCCATCAATCTTGTAGAAGATTGATGGACTGAACACATCGACTCCAGGTTGAGGGACTGATTACCTCATTCTCCTCCTCTCCTTACGCCTTCCTCTTTGTATTGGACTGATGAAGCCACTGTGTGGCGAAACGTTTCCTGAATAAAGATTCCCATATGCTGCATAAGTGTCTCAATCTTCAACTTGTCGGTTTTTCAAACCATTCATCTATAAAACGACATCTACCTAAAGCTACTCAAGAAATAACTCCCGTACCCCTTGACACCAATCAAACCCAGCCCCTCCCACTCATATATTTGTCCAGTCTCTTCTTAAAGCTACCCAAGGTCCTAGCCTCTATCACCCCACTGGGAAGACTGTTCCACGCATCTACAACTCTGTTAGAAAACCAGTACTTACCTATGTCCTTTCTAAATCTAAATTTATCCAACTTAAATCCATTATTCATAAGAACATAAGAACATAAGAAAGGAGGAACACTGCAGAAGGCCTGTTGGCCCATACTAGGCAGGTCCTTTACAATTCATCCCACTAACAAAACATTTGCCCAACCCAATTTTCAATGCCACCCAAGAAACAAACTCCGATGTGCAAGTCCCACTCAAATCCAACCCCTCCCACTCATGTACTTATCCAACCTAAATTTGAAACTACCCAAAGTCCTAGCCTCAATAACCCAACTAGGTAGACTGTTCCACTCATCAACTACCCTATTTCCAAACCAATACTTTCCTATGTCCTTTCTAAATCTAAACTTATCTAATTTAAATCCATTACTGCGGGTTCTCTCTTGGAGAGATATCCTCAAGACCTTGTTAATATCCCCTTTATTAATACCTATCTTCCACTTATACACTTCGATCAGGTCTCCCCTCATTCTTCGTCTAACAAGTGAATGTAACTTAAGAGTCTTCAATCTTTCTTCATAAGGAAGATTTCTAATGCTATGTATTAATTTAGTCATCCTACGCTGAATGTTTTCTAACGAATTTATGTCCATTCTGTAATATGGAGACCAGAATTGAGCTGCATAATCTAGGTGAGGCCTTACTAATGATGTATAAAGCTGCAGTATGACCTCTGGACTTCTGTTGCTTACACTTCTTGATATAAATCCCAGTAATCTATTTGCCTTATTACGTACGCTTAGGCATTGCTGTCTTGGTTTAAGGTTGCTGCTTACCATAACCCCCAAGTCCTTTTCGCAATCTGTATGGCTAAGTTCTACATTATTTAACTTATAAGTGCTAGGGTTATAGACACTCCCGAGCTTCAGAACCTTGCATTTATCCACATTGAACTGCATCTGCCACTTTTCTGACCAAGAGTAGAGTTTGTCTAAATCCTCCTGAAGTTCCCTAACATCTACGTTTGAATCAATTATCCTACCTATCTTCGTGTCATCGGCGAATTTGCTCATATCACTAGCAATTCCTTCATCAAGATCATTGATATATATTATAAACAACAACGGGCCCAAGACTGATCCCTGTGGAACGCCACTTGTTACTGATCCCCACTCGGATTTAACCCCATTTATGGACACTCTCTGCTTCCTGTCTGTGAGCCATGACTCGATCCACGAGAGCACCCTCCCCCCAATGCCATGAGCTGCTACTTTCTTCAACAGTCTTTGGTGCGGAACTCTATCAAATGCCTTACTAAAATCTAAGTAAACAATATCAAATTCTTTATCGTGGTCAACAGCCTCAAAAGCTTTACTGAAGAAAGTTAATAAATTAGTTAGACAAGACCGGCCTCTTGTGAATCCATGCTGAGTATCATTAATCAAGCTATGCTTATCGAGATGGCTTCTTATAATCTCAGCTATAATTGACTCTAGCAACTTGCCTACAATTGAGGTCAGGCTTATTGGGCGGTAATTTGACGGTAACGACTTGTCCCCTGTTTTAAAAATAGGAATTACATTAGCCATCTTCCACATATCAGACACTACACCTGTTTGAAGAGATAAATTAAAAATATTAGTTAATGGTTCACAGACTTCCATTTTGCATTCCTTAAGAACCCTTGAAAAAACCTCATCAGGACCCGGTGACTTATTTTGCTTCAGTCGGTCTATCTGCTTCACAACCATTTCACTAGTGACTGTGATGTTACATAATTTATCTTCTTCTGATCCACTATAAAAATTAATTACCGGAATATTATTAGTGTCTTCCTGTGTAAAAACCGAGAGAAAATAATTATTTAAAATCGAGCACATTTCATTCTCTTTGTCAGTAAGATGCCCATAGTTATTTTTAAGGGGACCTATCTTATCTCTGACTTTTGTTCTATATACCTGGAAAAAACTTTTTGGATTAGTTTTAGAATCCCTAGCAACTTTAATTTCATAGTCCCTTTTAGCTTTTCTTATCCCCTTTTTAATGTCCCTCTTAATGTCAATATACTGATTCATAAGATGACCCTCGCCTCTTTTGATACGCCTATAAATTCCTTTCTTATGCCCTAGTAGATATTTCAGCCTATTATTCATCCATTTAGGGTCATTTCTATTTGATCTAATTTCCTTATAAGGGATAAACGTTCTTTGAGCAGCATGTATTGTGTTCAGAAAACTGTCATATTGATAGCTCTCTTCGTTACCCCAGTCAACAGATGATAAGTGTTCTCTAAGCCCATCGTAATCTGCTAAGCGAAAATCTGGGACTGTTACTGAGTTATCCCTACTATCATACTTCCATTCAATTCTAAATGTAATTGATTTGTGGTCGCTAGCACCCAGTTCCTCTGAAACTTCTAAATTATTAACAAGGGATTCATTGTTTGCCAGAACTAAGTCAAGCAGGTTATTTCCCCTTGTAGGTTCTGTCACAAACTGCTTCAAAAAACAATCCTGAACTACTTCTAAGAAATCGTATGATTCTAAATTCCCAGTCAAGAAATTCCAATCAATATGACTAAAGTTAAAGTCTCCTAGAATTACTACATTATCGTGCCTTGTGGCCCTAACAATTTCCTCCCATAGTAGTCTCCCTTGGTCCCTATCTAAATTAGGGGGACGGTATATCACACCTAAAATTAATTTTTTATGCCCCTCTGAAAATTCTATCCAAACAGACTCTGTATGTGTTACTTCAGACTTAATACCCGTTTTTATGCAACAGTTCAAGCGATCTCGGACATACAATGCCACCCCACCCCCCTTCCCGATACTTCTATCTACTTGGAACAATTTAAAACCCTGAATGTGACATTCTGCAGGCATGTCCCGACTTTTTGAATTAAACCACGTCTCAGTAATGGCAAATACATCTATGTTACCTGCACTAGCAACTAGTCTCAACTCGCCCATCTTATTCCTAGCACTGCGACTATTTGTGTAATAAACTTTTAATGACCCTCCTCTCTCTTTACCCTTCCTGCTTTTTTCTATTATTCCACTAAACCTATTACTGTCCTTGTCAATTAGTGCCACTGGCTTTCCAATATCCACCTCATTTTGCCTATTACTAGTTTTCCTCGTACTCATATTACTACCCTGCGACTTCACAGTTTTCCTGCAAAAACCCATACCTCTAACTAATCCTAGTTTAAAGTCCTAACAACCCCCTCAACTGAGTTAGCAAGAAAACCCACACCTGCCCTGGATAAGTGAACCCCATCCCTGGCATACATGTCATTTCGGCCATAGAAGTTGTCCCAGTTGTCAATGAATGGTACTGCATTATCCTTACAGTGTTTATCCAGCCAACAATTAATACCAATTGCTCTGGACAACCATTCATTACCAACACCTCTTCTTGGCAAAATGCCACATATAACAGGGCGCCCCCCCTTCTTCCTAATCATGTCTATAGCTGTCCTGAACTTTCTAACTAAATCCTCACTTCTACGCTTGCCAACATCATTGCCTCCAGCACTGAGGCAAATAATAGGATTGATCCCATTACCGTTCATGATGTTGTCAAGCCGGCTAACAATGTCCTCCATCCCAGCCCCAGGAAAGCATACCCTTTGTCTCCTACTCCTGTCCTTCAAGCAGAATGCCCTATCCATGTATCTAACCTGGCTATCCCCAACAACAACAATATTCTTACCTTCCTTGTTGTCGTTCGTCGTGACGATCCCAGTAGTAGACTCACATTCGTCGGGTAGCACCGAGAATGCGTTGGAGGTTTCCACGGGAGTTTCCACAGCAGTCTCTTTCTTCTTCATCGTTTCTGGCTTTCCATTCGTCTTCTTGATCGTCAACTTCGTCGTCCCCTGCTGTCCAGCCACTGACCACGATCCCTTCTTGACCTGAGGACTCGAAACAGGAGGACTACTACGAATCCTCTTGTTTTCCTCGGTCAATCGCCGTATCTCCATCTTCGCTGCCTTCAATTCTTCCTTAAGTTGCTGGTAAAGTTGCTCGATGGAGGGCATCTTGGTTCAGTCCACGGGAGCAAACAAGACACTTCTTCACAGAGTTAAGTACAGGTCAGCACTCAAAGTACAGGTCACCACTCAAGAGCACACAAACAGGTCTTCACAGAGCTAAGTACACGTCACCACTGAGCTAAGTACACGTCACCACTGAGCTAAGTACACGTCACCACTGAGCTAAGTACACGTCACCACTGAGCTAAGTACACGTCACCACTGAGCTAAGTACACGTCACCACTGAGCTAAGTA
Source organism: Cherax quadricarinatus (assembly GCF_038502225.1). Taxonomy (NCBI): domain Eukaryota; kingdom Metazoa; phylum Arthropoda; class Malacostraca; order Decapoda; family Parastacidae; genus Cherax; species Cherax quadricarinatus. The sequence goes on along the minus strand of NC_091344.1, from coordinate 28,412,764 downwards.
CACGTCACCACTGAGCTAAGTACACGTCACCACTCCTACATTCTTATGTTCTTATGTTCTTAATCCTGGCGCTTATATAGTAACGTCAGGTGTAGCAGACGAGGGCATATTCACTGGTAGGCGGGATTCCCCAGTGGAAGTAGGTCCTTCCCAAAGAGATGGGTTAGTTGTAGAAGTAGTTGTCGTAGTCGTGAAGGTTATGTACATGTCCTCAGAATTAAGATTCCATGATGTTGCAGTGTCTGACAAGTTGTGTACGAAATGGTATATAATACCGACAAGATGAGAGTAAGACACATGTGCAACATCTGGGTATCTTTATTGTAGACGTTTCGCCATCCAGTGGCTTTATCAATACAAATTCTAGGACATAACTTGAAGACAGTAGAACTATGTACAGAAGATGAGGTAATCAGTCCCTCAAACTAGGAGTAGGTGCGAACAGCACCATAGTCGTGGAGATTCTGAAGCAGAAGAAAGAATCCTGGCGCTTATATAGTAACGTCAGGTGTAGCAGACGAGGGCATATTCACTGGTAGGCGGGATTCCCCAGTGGAAGTAGGTCCTTCCCAAAGAGATGGGTTAGTTGTAGAAGTAGTTGTCGTAGTCGTGAAGGTTATGTACATGTCCTCAGAATAAAGATACCCAGATGTTGCACATGTGTCTTACTCTCATCTTGTCGGTATTATATACCATTTCGTACACAACTTGTCAGACACTGCAACATCATGGAATCTTAATTCTGAGGACATGTACATAACCTTCACGACTACGACAACTACTTCTACAACTAACCCATCTCTTTGGGAAGGACCTACTTCCACTGGGGAATCCCGCCTACCAGTGAATATGCCCTCGTCTGCTACACCTGACGTTACTATATAAGCGCCAGGATTCTTTCTTCTGCTTCAGAATCTCCACGACTATGGTGCTGTTCGCACCTACTCCTAGTTTGAGGGACTGATTACCTCATCTTCTGTACATAGTTCTACTGTCTTCAAGTTATGTCCTAGAATTTGTATTGATAAAGCCACTGGATGGCGAAACGTCTACAATAAAGATACCCAGATGTTGCACATGTGTCTTACTCTCATCTTGTCGGTATTATATACCATTTCGTACACAACTTGTCAGACACTGCAACATCATGGAATCTTAATTCTGAGGACATGTACATAACCTTCACGACTACGACAACTACTTCTACAACTAACCCATCTCTTTGGGAAGGACCTACTTCCACTGGGGAATCCCGCCTACCAGTGAATATGCCCTCGTCTGCTACACCTGACGTTACTATATAAGCGCCAGGATTCTTTCTTCTGCTTCAGAATCTCCACGACTATGGTGCTGTTCGCACCTACTCCTAGTTTGAGGGACTGATTACCTCATCTTCTGTACATAGTTCTACTGTCTTCAAGTTATGTCCTAGAATTTGTATTGATAAAGCCACTGGATGGCGAAACGTCTACAATAAAGATACCCAGATGTTGCACATGTGTCTTACTCTCAGGATTTAGTTAGAAAGTTCAGGACAGCTATAGACATGATTAGGAAGAAGGGGGGGCGCCCTGTTATATGTGGCATTTTGCCAAGAAGAGGTGTTGGTAATGAATGGTTGTCCAGAGCAATTGGTATTAATTGTTGGCTGGATAAACACTGTAAGGATAATGCAGTACCATTCATTGACAACTGGGACAACTTCTATGGCCGAAATGACATGTATGCAGGGGATGGGGTTCACTTATCCAGGGCAGGTGTGGGTTTTCTTGCTAACTCAGTTGAGGGGGTTGTTAGGACTTTAAACTAGGATTAGTTAGAGGTATGGGTTTAAAAATGATTAATAATGAGTATAGATATATTGACTTATGCTCTGATATTAAGAATCTTTATAGTAACTGTCATGGAGTAACTCTGGGTAATGATAATTTCAGAAATTGTGTAAAAACAAAGATGAATATGAAAAATGTACAGAAGAAAAAACATATGATGGTATTTTATGCTAACAGTCGAAGTGCAAGAAATAAAATTAATGAACTACGTTTGGTAGCATGTGCTGGGAACTTTGATATCATTGCATTAACTGAAACGTGGTATGATTTAAAGAGTCGGGATATGACTGCTGAGTGTAATATTCAGGGATTTAAGTTATTCAATGTGGATAGATGTAATGGGAAGGGGGGAGGAGTTGCATTGTATGTTCGAGAAAATATTAATTGTTGCATAAAAAAAGGTATAAAAATAGATGGAGCAGTAACAGAGTCTGTTTGGGTAGAGTTCGTGGAGGGTCAAGAAAAACTAATTCTAGGTGTAATATACCGACCTCCAGGCTTGGATCACAATAGAGGGAGACTTCTTTGGGACGAAATTGTTAGGGCTTCTGGACACAGTAACGTAGTCATAGTAGGGGATTTTAACTTTAGCCAAATTGACTGGAATTCTTTGACAGGTAATCTAGAGTCCAGTGACTTCATGGAAACAGTTCAGGACTGTTTTCTGAAACAGAGTGTAACTGAACCTACCAGGGGTAATAATTTGCTAGACCTAGTCTTGTCAAATAAGGAAACACTAGTGAACAATCTGGAGATCACTGAAGAGCTTGGCGCAAGTGATCACAAATCCATCACCTTTAGCATTAATTGGGAATGCAAGAATAATGATAATACAGTAAAAATCCCCGATTTTCGTTCTGCCGATTATAATGGACTTAGGGAACATCTGTCTAATCTTGATTGGGGTTATCTAGCTAATGATTTTATTGACGATAATCATACTTATGAATATGAAGGGATCTGCTTTTATGATTGTTTTCTTAATAATGTACACAGTGCCCAGAGTATATACATTCCCCAGAGAGAAATTAGGTCTAATAATAACGATCCCAAATGGGTTAACAGGAGGTTAAAGCATCTATTAGGGGAGAAAAGGGGAATTTATAGGCGCATCAGAAGAGGAGAGGTTAACCTTACTGACCAATATGTTCAGCTTAAAAGAGAAGTAAAAAAGGCGATTAGAAAGGCTAAACGTGACTATGAAATTAGAGTCGCTAATGAATCAAAGACTAATCCAAAGGGGTTCTTTCAAGTGTATAGGACGAAGGTGAAGGAAAAAGTAGGACCTCTGAAATCTGGGAATGGACAGCTGACGGATAATGAACTGGAAATGTGTTCCTTATTTAATGACTATTTTTTGTCAGTTTTTACACAGGAAGATGTAAATGAGATTCCAGTAATTAACAATTATTTAGTTCCTGATGAATTTAAGTTAACTAATATTACTGTCACGAGGGACATGGTTATTAAACAGATAGACAAACTGAAACAAAATAAGTCCCCTGGACCTGATGAGTTGTTTTCAAGGGTACTTAAGGAATGCAAGAGGGAGCTTAGTCAGCCATTAACGAGTGTATTCAATGCGTCCATCCTTACCAGTGTTGTGCCAGAGATGTGGAAGATGGCCAATGTGGTTCCTATATTCAAATCAGGGGATAAGTCCACTCCTTCAAATTACCGTCCAATAAGCCTGACATCTATAGTGGGCAAGTTATTAGAATCAATTATAGCTGACATTATCAGAAGTCACCTTGAAGAGCATAACTTGATAAATGAATCTCAGCATGGATTCACGAGAGGTCGTTCCTGCCTGACAAACTTACTGACGTTCTTCAATAGAACATTTGAGGCAGTTGACAGTGATAAGGAATATGATATTGTTTATTTGGATTTTAGTAAAGCCTTCGACAGAGTACCTCACAAGAGACTCTTAAGAAAAGTGGCAGCTCATGGTATAGGAGGTAAAGTTCTAGCATGGATTGAGGCATGGCTTACCAATAGAAAGCAGAGAGTTACCATTAATGGAGTGAAATCTGAATGGGGATTAGTCACTAGTGGCGTTCCACAAGGATCAGTTTTAGGCCCTCTCTTGTTCATAATTTACATTAATGACCTTGATGAAGGGATTACTAGTGACATGAGTAAGTTTGCTGATGATACAAAGATAGGCCGTATAATTCACTCTGAGGAGGATATCAATGAACTCCAGGACGATTTGAACAAATTAATGTCTTGGTCTGAGAAATGGCAGATGAAGTTTAATGTGGATAAGTGTAAGGTACTTGCCCTTGGTAATGAAAATAACCCTCGAAGCTATAATCTAGGTGAAGTAGAGCTTGGTCATGCAGAATGTGAAAAGGACTTGGGAGTCATTGTAAGCAGAAATCTAAAGCCAAGACAGCAGTGCCTCAGTGTGCGCAACAAGGCCAACAGATTACTTGGATTTATCTCAAGAAGTATAAGTAACAGAAGTCCAAAAGTTATTTTACAGCTCTATACATCACTAGTGAGGCCTCATTTAGATTATGCTGCTCAGTTTTGGTCCCCTTACTACAGGATGGACATAGACTCATTAGAGAACATACAGAGAAGAATGACTAAAATGATTTACTGTGTAAGGAACCTCCCGTATGAAGATAGACTTAAAGCCTTAAATCTCCACTCTCTGGAGAGGCGTAGAATGAGGGGAGATATCATTGAAGTGTATAAGTGGATGACGGGCATAAACAAGGGAGACATTAATAAAGTACTGAGGGTGTCGAACCAGGTAAGAACCAGGAATAATGGATTTAAGTTGGATAAATTTAGATTTAGAAAGGACATAGGTAAGTACTGGTTTTCTAACAGAGTTGTAGATGCGTGGAACAGTCTTCCCAGTGGGGTGATAGAGGCTAGGACCTTGGGTAGCTTTAAGAAGAGACTGGACAAATATATGAGTGGGAGGGGCTGGGTTTGATTGGTGTTGGGGGGTGCGGGAGTTGTTTCTTGAGTAGCTTTAGGTAGATGTCGTTTTGATAAGGACCTGCCTCGTATGGGCCAGTAGGCCTTCTGCAGTGTTCCTACATTCTTATGTTCTTATGTTCTTATGTATAGAGCTGTAAAATAACTTTTGGACTTCTGTTACTTATACTTCTTGAGATAAATCCAAGTAATCTGTTGGCCTTGTTGCGCACACTAAGGCACTGCTGTCTTGGCTTTAGATTTCTGCTTACCATGACTCCCAAGTCTTTTTCACATTCTGTATGACCAAGCTCTACTTCACATATCCATGAGGAATCCTGGTAATATCTGCTGTTTCCAACAATAATACTGCAGCCTGATTGTTTACCACAAACATCCACACCTCTATAATCTATCAGTTTAAAGTCCTAGACAAGTCATCAATTACCCCTGTAAGTGGACTGCAAGGGGAATACCGTCAGACCCAGTTGCCGATGATCGGCAATCTGAGTGTGTCGCCTCCAGTTCCTGAAGTGTAAAAGGCACATTATAGGAATCTTCTTTGGGAGAAGAAAAGTCTAAGGCGCTAACTCTCTGGCAGACTTTGAGGAAAGAAACGAGTGGCATAGATGGAGCCCCTGAGAAACATGGCCCAGATGATTACCAATTTCAATGGCAACGTCAAGAGGGTTTGCTATATCAATACCGGCAACCCGCATAACAGAAGCCGGGTCCAGAGAGTATTTAGCACTCAGTTTCCGTACTTCTTTCCAGACTGCGCTCAAAGGGAAAGCAGAGGATAGTGGAAACAATCTCGCCAGCAAGTGCGTTTAGCGTCACAAGTGACATGGTGAGCGACCACTCGTTTCTGCTTAAAATCAAGAAGTCTTTCTGTGGTTCTATTGTACTGGTACCTGCCCAATGCAGCGCGTTTCAAAGGTACTGCCCGAGCACAAGTAGGAGACCACCAAGGCACGCACTTCTGAGAATGCCTGCCCTAGGTTTGGGGTATAGAATGAGAACCTGCGGCTGAAAATGAGGTCGAGAAGAGGTGCAAAAGCTCATCATTGGAGGACGAAGAAGGAACCTCACGAAAAGCAATTAGTTGCGAGTAAAGGTCCCAATTTGCTTGATCAAATTGCCAGCATGGGCTACGAAGAGGTGGTGAATATGAAGGAGAAGTAGGAATGACTGAAAAATGATCGCTGTCATGTAAGTCCGGGAGAACAGACCAGGGAAAGTCTAGTGCAGTGGAAGAAGAGCAGATTGAGAGATCGATGCAAGAGAGAGAATGAGTACCAGGATCAAAATGGGTGGGAGTACCCGTATTTAAAACATGGATTTGGCGAGAAGCGAGAAAAGCCTCCAACCTTAATGCCACAGGAGTCACAGTGAGAGTCCCCCCTAGAGGAAATGATGGGTATTAAAATCGCCAAGTAACAGAAGTGGTGGCGGTAAGGACGAAACAAGAAAGGCAACATCTAGGATAGATAATGCCTGAGGAGATACAAAGAACAGTTTCTATACCACTTATGCAAGTGGATACGGGCTGCAGTGTAATGCAGGGAAGTATGAGCAAATAGCTGATGGTACAGAATATTAGTGTGTAGAAGAAGAGCACTTTCATCAGAAAAAGCATCCGAGGAATACAATAAATTTTGGGTCTTGTAAGCAAACACCAACAGGGAAAAACCGGGAGAGCAACATCTGAAGCTCACCCCGATTACCCCTGAGGCCGCGGATATTCCACTGTAAATAGGTCATAATTGGCAACCAGAAAGATACCAGAAATCTGCAGGAAAGGGTACCTTCGGACTAGAGGGGTTAGAAAAGTGCACATGTGGTGGCAGCAGAAAACGTTCAAGTAGCGAAGGGATGGAGCACTGCAAAGATGGAGGAGAGGGAAGAGAAGGAACAGAAGGTGAATCAGTGTCCATTGATGGTTTAGTCTCATCAATATAGTCTAAGATAGCTTCAAGTGTTTTGAAATTCAAAGACGTTGTATGGGAGACAATATTGGAGATGGAAGGAGGAGGGCAAGTGAAGATTGGGACAGTAATGGACTGTACCAAAGTAGGGGGAGATGAAAGGGTGGAGGGAACTGGAGAAGAAGTGTGGGAGGGGACAGAAGAGGCAGAAACCTGGGAGGCAGGAGAAGAGGAAGAAACTTGGGAGGGGAGAGGGGAGGAAGGCACAGTATGAGGAGGAGGGGGAACCTCCGCACTTATAACAGAGCCAGTGAGAGGGGAAGAACCAGGTGCAGAGACTGTAAAGGTAAAATGTGGAGGTGGAAGAAGGGAAGGAAGGGTTAAAAGAGATTTGAGCAATGGGGATTTTTTGAACTTTTGAGAAGTAGAGGGGCGATTGGGAGGAGGTGTTGTACGAGGTCTTGTCGATACTGGGATTTGTGAGGGAGAACACGAAAAAGTGAAAACAGACTGAGGTGTTGAGGTAGGGACTTCTAAGTCCAGGACAGCAGAAGAATTAGAGACAGGGATGACTGTGGAAAAAGTAACCACAGAGGAGCCTGCAGAAGATGGGACCCCAGAGGTGGGGGGACGTTTAGAAGCACGAGAATAAGAAATACAGGGTAGTCTCCCTTAAAGGCTTAGATGAGAAACCGCCATAGCATAGGGGAAATCTTCTGCCTCTTTGAGGCAACGGATTTCTCGCTAATTTAAGTAGACTTGGCAACGGTGAGAGTAAGAAGGATGATCCTCATGACAATTAAGGCAAGAGGGAAGTTGACTACAAGACTGGGCATTCGGCTACAGACCTGCAATATTTCGCTGGGTGATCAAATCGTCAGCAATTTCGACACTTGTTGCGGTGTAGGGATCATCTTTCGAACTTGTAAACGATGTCCCGCTATGTAAACAGAGGATGGGAATTCATGGCAGTCGAAAGTTAATCGAGCAACATTGCAGGGGTATTGTCTCTGTCTGCTGGCAGGAAGGACATAAGTGTCTACTTTGAGGATTGGGAGGTCGTGGAGTTCCAGCTCTTCGAGAATGTCATCGCCACTTGTCTTGAAATTCTGTTGGACAATGGTATGGGGCAGAATGGCAGTGCCACTACAAGAATTGAAGGAATGATGTTTTTCGATAGTGATAGGAATAGTATCAATATGTGAAAGAGAAAGGTCACGAGCTTGGTTAGCATTCTGGAAAGTAATGATGCGTGTATCTCTCTTGAGAGGGTGAAAGGATATATCTCTACCAACATGATGTAGGAGCGCCTTGCCAATACTGTGGTCAGAAAGATAGGCAGTAGAGGAAGTTGTCGTAAAGTAAAGAATTTAATCCATTGTCCATTTCGAAACTGAGCGTGGAAAGGGAGTGCGTGACGTGTCGGTCTTTTCTGAGTAGGACGAGAAGGAAGCAAAGAAGTATCATCAGGTAATTGTCGTGGGTGTTTAGGAGTGGGACCAGCGTTGGTCCGGCATGGGACAGGCTGGGGATTCGAAAATTGCGCACCGTAGCGGGAGAGGCCGGAAGCATAGTCAAAGAAGAGTGGAGGTCAGACAAATCGAAGGAGTCAGTCCAAACCCCGGTACCTGAAGCGGGTAATGAAACAGCACCAGCAAGAGTTACAGGGACATTAGAAGTGTCTGAAGAGTGGTGAAAAATGAGGCGGGGTCAGAAGAAGGTGCGGTATCGGTAAGAGGCCCAGGGGTAGCAGGTTCATGGATTGGGTCCTCCATGGTTAGGTTACTTCTTTCTTTTTGTTTTTAAGAAAAAAAAACAGAAAGAAGAAAATAAAAATTAAAAAAGAATAAAAAAAAAGGGGAAACTGGGAGCAATAGTTCCTAGGAGGAATGAAAGGGCTGTAAATCTCCCTCCACGCCCAAGAGGACCTCAGCACCGCAAGTAGGGCAGATGCAGCATGGAACTCATGCCATACCCTACCCTCATGCCAGTAAACCAGCAATCCAGGATAGCAACCTCACATCCACCGAGCCACCACAGTGGACAAAAGAGAGGGCAACCGGATCCAGATACCCGCCACAAAACATACCTGCTTTGGCTACCACCCCTCGAATGCGAAAGGCAGCCTCCAGAGATGCACCCGTCGCCCGAAAGACACCCAAAGCCACCCCCTGGGAGATCAGAGAGGGATCGGAACATCCCCAGGTGATCCAGATTCCTCGGCAAACTACGCCACTGCCAAGAAGCTCAGTGAAATGGGATGGGCCATGGTACCCTTTCCCCTACCTAGGAACTAGATTGCCTGTGGGAAGAACCCCAAAGGCCGAAAAATGGAAGGGAATAGGGGAAGGATGGGGAGGAGGAGGAGGAAAGGAAAAAAGGGAGGATGGGATAGGGTAGGGGGAATTGGGGGGTAATTAGGTTTGGTGTGAGAAAGGAGACCAAAAGGTCTAATTCCTCAGACCAAGAGCCTCTTCACCACACCCTGAACAGGCAAGGGCTGTAGAATGCAGATGCTGTAGCATACTAATATGAATATTATGGGGCCCAGCTGCCAGTGACCGGCGAGCGGAGTAAAAGGTATGTTATATGGCTCCATCCCTTTAGAAGAGAAATCCAAGGGCAATTGCTCCCTGGCAGACTTTGAAGCGAGAAACGAGGGACTGAGGTGAAGCTCTTGGGAGACACGGATAAGATAGTCCTTCCATGAGGAGCAACGAAAGAACCCTTCATTGAATTTCGCTTTTCAGGCAGCCATGGGTAAATCCTTTTCAGATCATCCTGTCAAATATAAACTTAAAAACAACTATTCGCTATGCACTGAGACTGGTAAGGAGATAGAGGGTAGGCAACAATCAGATAGGTTCGTGGATCCAACAAAGTTCAGACCTCAAATATTGAATGTAGCTCATAACACTTCATGAGGTCACCTAGGAATTACTAAAACTTTATATAGAATCTCAAAAGAATTCTATTGGCCAAAATTAAGGCAGGTTGTGAAGAATCATATCCGTTGTTGCCGAGAATGTCAGCAAGTAGGGAAACCTGGACATTCCATTAAACCTGCACCTCTCCAGCCTATACCTGCTGATGGAGAACCTTTTTCATAATTAATTATATATTAAATAACAAAAAAGGCACAATACCGTGACTGGAACGATACACAAATAACCCACACGTTATGGATAGAGTAACTAGAGACCCAGAAGCAATTCCCATGCACAATATTAATACTAAAGTGATACTTAAAGCTTTAATGAAGTTTATATCTTGCTTTGATATTCCTAAATCTATTCCAAATGATCAAGGTACTAACTTCACAGCCAAAGCATTTAGGGAAGCATTAACTAGGTTAGAGATAATTTACAACTTATCCATTGCCTATAATCCTCAGTCCCAAGGCGCCTTGGAAAGTTTCCATCAGACGTTAAAACCATGATGAGAACTTTTTGTATGCATTTTCCTACAGACTGGGATGAATCACTACCTTTGTTGCTGTTTTCAATAAGGGAAACTGTGCAGGAGTCTACCGGGTATAGTCCGTTTGAGCTGATCTTTGGGCACAATGTACGAGGTCCTCTTCGGGTGCTCAAAGAAGGATGGATGGGAGAAGACGTTAGCTCAACACTCTACAACCTGTCTTCAAGGTTGCAAGTGGCACGTCAGTTAGCCAAGGCTAACCTAAAGACAGCTCAAAGTAAGATGAAACAGAGATATGACAGAAATTCACAATTTTGCTCCTTCCATCCAGGAGACAAGGTGTTGGTACAGGAATCTATACCTGGCCACACCTTGAAAGCTAGATGTAAATTATGTGGTATCTTCCCTTGACAAGACCTCAAAAACTAAAATTTACCACATTAATCAAATTAAGGCTTTTAATACACCAGATAAAGTCCCAATAATGACTCTGTCCTCTGCCTGAGGATGACTCTGACTCTTTGCACTCTATTTCTGAAATTAATGTCAAGCTTCCAAATACTGTCCTCTTCATGGACCCTAGCCCTTTAATGGCTGGGCTATCTTAGATTCTACAATCATACCCTGATCTTTTTCCGGATGTGCATAAGAAAGATTTCCCTGAAGGCGGAGCCGAGAGACGGTCTTCGCTCTCCTTAAGACAACGGATTTCACGTTCATTAAGATAGATCTGACATCCGCCAAGAAAAGAAGGATGAATTTCATTGCAATTAAGACAAGTGGGAGGAAGACTGCAAGATGTATCAGCATGATCTATTGCACTCTGCCATAGATCTACAGTGTTTAGTGAGATGTCCGGTGCGCCAACAATTTCGACACTGTTGGGGTGTAGGGACCACTTTACGGACCCCTAGGCGATATCCGGTGATATAAATGGAGGACGGGAGTTCATGGCAGCCAAAGGTTAAGCGGGTGATGTCACTTTGAGAATCGGAAGGTCCTGAAGAGTTAATTGCTCTAAAATATCGTCACCGCAAGACAGAAAGTCACTCTGCACAAGGGTTCCTGATAAAACCACCGTACCACTGCAAGAACTGAGAGTAGCATGCTTGTGAACTGTGACAGGAAGTGGAAGAGGGGAAAGAACATGAGCTTGATCTGCATTCTGAACTGTAATGATGCACGCACCGCACTGAAGAGCTTGAAATGATATATTTTGGCCAACGTGTCGTAAAAGAGCTTTACCAACACTAGATCTGAAAGATAATCAGTTGGAGATGTCGGCTGTAAGGAAAATAATTTGGTGATTAAAGGAAGTGGGTGTTGTGTAGGTTGTTTCTGGGTGGAATGAGCAGAAAATGAAGAACCGTCATCAGCAAATGGTCTGGAGTATTTAGGCATAGGACCGTGGGCGGCTCGTTCTGAGGCAGGTGGGTGATCCAAAAATTATCGCACCGCATCTGGGGAAGCCAGACGCATAGTTAAGGCGTGCAAGAGGCACGGACACTGAAAGAAACGACCAGAGCCTTGGCACCGAGATCAGGTGACAGTGTCACCAGCAAGAGGTACAAGGGTATGGAAAATATCTGGAGAACGGTCCAATAACGAAGCTGGGTTAGAACAGGATGCAGTAACAAAAAGGGGCCTGGAAAGAGAAGGAGGGGGTTATGGAACGAAAACTCCATGATGGTGGTACTTCTTTCTTATTATTACTTTTAAAAAAAAGAAAGAAAAAAAAGAAAGGCCAGCAGACAGTTACTAAAAGGCAAGAAAGGGCTCTAAGTTCCCCCTCTCAACCAAGAGGACTTCGAGACAGTGCAGATGCATTGTGGAACCCATGCCATATCCTACCCTTCATGCCAGTAAACCAGTGCTCCGGGATAGCAAACTCACATCTTCCGAGCCACTTCAGTGGACATAAGAAAGGGTGGTTGGATACCCGCCACAAAGCATACCTTCTTTGGCTGCCACCTACCAGAACCGACAGGCAGCTTCTGGAGACACACCCGTCACCTGCAGGGCACCCTGCCCCACCTCCTGGAAATAAGGGAAGGGAGCAGGGCGCCTCCAGATGATCCAGATTCCACGGCAAACTACACCACTCCCGAGGAACCCCCCTTCCCCCCCATAGCGGGATGAAGCCCGGCACACTTTCCCTACCTAGAAACCGTAAATCCAGAGGGGCGGATCCCAGAAGCTACGAAAGGGATTGAGGAACAGGGAGCGATGGGAAGGCTGGAGGAAAGGGTAAGGGGCATTGGAAGATGGGATAGGGAAGGTGGGATTGGGAGGTTATTAGGTTCGGTCTGTTCTGTATGAAATTGATTTACATTTATTATCTATATATTTAAAGCAAAAAAGGTATTAATATACAGTATACACTTCCAAACTTGTACATAATTTCCATGTGATTCCTTTTAGTTTCTCAAGTAAGTTTTCTATAGATAGCACGTTATGTAGGATATAGATGAAAACTCAGTTGCTGTTCTCATGAAATTCCACACTGCTTTCAATAGGAAATCAACGACGGATCACCAGAGATAATTAATTCTATTCCAAGAAGTCACCAATGAATACTAGACGTCTTTCAGTCGTTGCATGAGGGATACCTTAAGCTAGAATAAAGTCAGGGGAAAGCATATTATGAACCCGGACACAAAAATCTCTCTCAGTTAAGAAATTCTTAAGGCAAAGTAGTAAGTTACCTCGAGGACCTAAGGAATGAGTTGGGCCAAGACGATTTAAGGTCAGGTAGTGCCATGCGTTTTTTCCAGATAAATAAACATGACTGCGATAACCAAGTGCTTACTAGCAAAGGCAATTCCAATATAAGTATTTCATATGGAGTTAGGGATCAATAGTGGATCGGCCCTTAGGAATGCCAAATTGACGAATGAAAAGACAATTATTCATTTCCAAATAATCAAACGTTTATTTACCAGATGTTCCAACAACTAGCAAACTGCATTAATAAGAGAAACTGGTAAACACTGGGAGGCATTGTGGTCGAAGTATCTGGCTTATGAAAAGCCAGATCAATGGCAGTTTTCCATGGACAGTCAAGAACCGGATTTAAATGTTGAAGCATACAGTATGAATGATCAGACCTAGCTGCCGACGGTCAGCAAATGGAAAGCATCAACTCAAGTTGACTTAAGCGAGAAAGGCACATAATATTCTTCCATGCTTTAAGTTAAAAATCTGTACGTACTAATTCTCTGGCAGTTTTGAATGAAAAACGTGGATCATTGATGGAGCAAATGAGATATATGGATTAGAAGCCCCAATTTTTGTGGCAATTTCAACAGGGTTTGCAATACTTTTACTAGCAACCATAAGAACGGGAGCTGGGTCTGGAGAGTACCTGCTACTCAATATCCACATTTTCCCCCACATTGCACTTTCAAACTGGAAGTGACTGTTAAAACAATCTCGCCAAGAAAGGCATTTTATTTAGGGCAACTGCTCTCGAGCCTTTAAAATCAAAGAGCCTCTCTGCACTTCTACTGTAATGGTTAGCGGTCCCACGCAGTAAGTTTTAATCGTACTGCCCAAGCACAATCAGGAGGCCACCAACATACACATTTCCGAGGATATCTACCAGAGGTTTTGGGAATTGCATATGAGGCTGCGGTTAAAGAAGAGAACCTAAATATTTGTAACAAGTCATCTTTATTAGCGTCAGTTTGACGCTAATAAAGGCCACAATCTGCTCGATCGAACTGTCAAGGTAAGCTGTGACGATGTCAGAAATAAGAATGGGAACTAAGGGTAATAGGAAATAGTCGTTGTAATGTAGATCTGGAACTACAGACTAAGTAAGGAGCAGATAAAGAGGAAATAAAAAAATGTTCAAAAAAACAATAAAGAATTAAAGTGCGAAAGTCCAAAATGAGGGGGACTACTGGTATTTAAAACATGGAGGGAAATAGAAATGGAAAAGCCTCTGAATGCAACGAGAGTCACAGCGAGACCCTCCCCTCTGGAAATGATAGGCATTAAATCACCAAATAAAAGGAGTGGTGGAGGCATGGAAGAAACCAGGAAAACAGCATCAGGAATAGATAACGGTTAATAAGAACAAACTATACAAAAAACAGACTGCATATCACTTGTTCAAGTAGTTACGGGTCACAGGGAAATGCAACAAAGTATGGACAAACATCTGAGGATGTGCTTATTATTGTGCTCTATCGGGGCACATAAGTAGTACACTATCATTAAATGTCCAAGCGAGAAAAAAATCTTGTGATCGCGATAAAATAATCTAAAAATTTCAAGTTTACCGAAAACATACAAAAAAAAAAAAAAATCTCACTCACTATTCCAATCAAGATACTATGACCAAAAGAAGCATCATCAGATTTTTTCTAAGATACCGAATTTTTAGTCCTGAGTTTCTTGACTAGGAATGTACTTACATTCACCAAACCTTCACTGATCTACATTTTCCTTCCTTTTTCATCAAACTGAAGGAAAAGAGCTCTAGAGATCATCAATTTTCCATTCACTAACACCACTCCTAACAAAGTTATAATCCTTCCCAACAGCCAGATTGCATTGAACGTTTCCAAACTACTAGCACAAACTAACACTAGAGTCGCCATCGCATCCAGCACTTCCATAAGCGGTCTAACCAGGACAAAATCGAAGCACCATGAACCAGTCAATGCAAGAGTTTACACTATGCCTTGTGGATAAATAACAAAAAGGCACAATACCGTGACTGGAACAATACACAAATAACCCGCACATAGAAGAGAGGAACTTACGACGACGTTTCGGTCCGACTTGGATCATTTACAAAGTCACACATGTAGGAATGATAACTTGAACAACACAATCACCAACCACCTCATGAAATTCAACGACACCCGACTAGTGATCAAAGAACCTAATTTCTGCAGACGTAAATACACTGAATCATCATTAATCGCTGTTTCTAACACAATCAAGCAAATAAAGGCAGCTTCATCATATCTGAAGTATTAGCAAAAATCCTCCTCAAAACAATAGACCCTGCCCTAAAATATCATATTAATTGTGCTTGTGTGCTTTTACCTTACAGATATTGTGAGGTTTCCAGGACAGCCAGCGATCAACCAGAAAACCGAGAAATCTGACCTTGTCATGTTCTTGGATACTGGAGCCATACAGGTACAAAGGAGTATCAGAGACAACAGAACGTCTGATGAAAATAATTTGGCGAGTTTTACTACTGGAAAATTTAAACTCATGAGTAGTGGCCCAATGAGAAACACGGATGACAATTCTCAAGTGAGGCTGCTATTAGGCGACAGTCAACG
The DNA here is from genome assembly GCF_038502225.1 of Cherax quadricarinatus. NCBI lineage: Eukaryota > Metazoa > Arthropoda > Malacostraca > Decapoda > Parastacidae > Cherax > Cherax quadricarinatus. The sequence goes on along the minus strand of NC_091344.1, from coordinate 28,397,338 downwards.
CCTGCACAGGCTATAGCAAAGTCATCAACAAAGTGATGACCAAATCTTAAATGGGTGAACAGAAGCCAGATCATTTATTGCTAGTAAAAAAAAAAGTGTGGTGGTACGGGACACCTTCAGCTTGGACAGTCCTGGGAAAGCAAATTATTAATTCGAAACACGGAAATGTCTCTCAGATAAGGAAAAGTGGTAGACTGCCTCGTAGGCGTAAGGAATGAGCCTGGACCAAAATGCTGTATCACCTCTGCGATAACTGAGCGGGTTACTAAAAAAGGCTTTACGACCATAGGTACCTAAACAGAGTAAGGGGGAGCGGCCCTTATAAAAGCCAAATTGACTAGAGGAGAAACTATTGTGTGTCTGTAAATATCACACCAACCGTCTATTTACTAGACGTTGCAAAAACTTGCAAACTGCACTGGTAAGAGCAATGTGACTATAGTGTGGGACATCATGGCCCGAAGTACCCGGTTTATGAAATGGCAGAACAACGGCAGTTTTCTATAAATGGGGAAGAACTCATTGCAGTCAAGCAAGATTAAAAAGACGTAAGGGGACCACGATGACTGACGGATGTAAATGCTAAAGCTTGTGAATATAAATTCCATCAGGTCCTGCTGCCGATGATCTGTAAGTGGAAAGTGTTGATTCTAGGTCTAGAGGCGTAAAAGGCACATTATAAGACTCTTGCCTGGTAGAACAAAAGTCTTGGAGGAAAGAAACGAGAGGCATTGATGGAGCCCCTAAGAGATGCAGACAAGATGACTTCTAATTTTTGTGTCATCTTCAAGAAGGCTTGCAGTGCTAACACTGGCAAACCTAAGAACGGGAGGCGGGTCTGGAGAGTACTTGCCACTCAATTTCAGTACTTTTCCCAAACTGCACTCAAAGGAAGTCGAAGTGACGGTAGAAAGAATTCTGCCAACAAGTAAGTTTAGCTTCACGGATTACTCTTTGGACACCCGCCCTCGCCCGCTTAAAATCAAGGAGTCGACCTGTGGTCTTGTTATAATGGTATCGGTCTCATGCAGCAAGTTTCAAACGCACTGCACGAGCACAAGTAAAAGACCATCAAGGCATGCATTTCTGAGTGTGCCTATCTGAGGTTTGAGAAATTGTATTCGAGGCTCCGATTAAAACTGAGGACAAAAATAGTTGTAATAGGTCAGCAGTTGACGACAAAGGAGAAGGTTCTTCACTAAAAGCAGTTTGACGCAAGTAGAGGTCCCAATTCGCACTTTCAAACTGCCTACATGGTCTACGAGGAGGTCGAGAATAGATATAAGAAGTAGGATAGGAAAATGATCATTGTCATGTAAATCAAGGAGCAAAGACCAGGTAAAGTACAGTGCAGTTGAGGAACAAAGTGATAGATCCATACAAGAGAGTTTGAGTCCGAGGGTCAAAACGAGCGAGGGTACCTGTATTTAAAACATGGGAGGGAAGGGAAGTGAGAAGAGCCTCTAACTGATCGTCACGAGTCACAGTGAGACCCTCCCCAGAGGAAATGGTGAGCATTAAAATCTTCGAATAAGAGGGGAAGAGGAGGTAGGGAAGAAATCAGAGATGCCACATCAGGAATAAATAATGGCCGAGAAGGAGAAAGAGATAAAGAGCAGACTGTATACCACTTATTCAAGTAGACTCGGCTGCAGTGTAATGCAGCGAAGTACAAAGACCCAAAAAGAATCCAATGAATATAATAAGATATAGTCCGAGACAGGACGGCGAACAGCATAGCGCAATTTTGTTTCTTGCAGACACAAACAGGGGAAAACTGGGAGATCAACACCTGAAGCTCTCCTTTATTACCCCTGAGGCCTCTAATATACCACTATATATAAGTCATGCTCGACGAATAGAACCTAACACTAATATTCTTCAGTTGACTAAGGACCAGGAGGATCAGTGAAGTCAACATTTAAAAACTAGCAAGGAGTGAAGTATTGAAATGGCGTGTAGGAAGGCAATGTGAACAAGGGTGCGGTATGTGAGAATGTGAAGTTGGGGAGATGGGTGTCCATCATAGGTGTTGTCTCCTTGATAAGCGAGGAGATGGCTTCAGTAGTTTCCAAGAGAAAAGGCAGACAAAGCATGGTAGCAGAGGGAAAAGATGCAGTATGGGTAATATGTGGAGAGACAATGGAAGACACCAAAGAAGGGGTAGAGGTGCCCTGGTAGGAAGACATTTCTGGAGGGATAGGCGAATAAGCAACTGTGCTTGGGGGTGGATGAATCTCCAAAAGACTATCAGATGCACCTCGAGTTAAAGGCCTAGACTCAGGGAGAGGGAAATAATAACATTTGAAAATGTCAGGGAAGGGATATGTGGCGTAGCTTTAGATAGGAGGGGGCGCATAGATGTTGAAACATGTGGGTGGAAAGGTGAAGTAGTGACAGTAAGAGATGATGAGGAAAGAATCTCAGAGCGTAGAACGGCAAAAGGGTTGGCCGCAGTTGACTGTGGAAATATGGGATACAGTGTCAATTGTGGAAACAGGTCTGGGGCAGTCTAGCAACCCTGGAATAAGAGCTGTGGAAGTCTCCTTTGGAGGCGGAGATGGAAAACTGCCTTTGCGCAAGAGAAGCCATCTTCTCTAAGACAAATCATCTCCCTTTCCCATATGAAATTCGGGCAATGGCAAGAACAGGCAGGGTGCGCCTCTTTGCAGTTAATAAGGGAATGGACTGCTAAGGTCAGCTGCACCATAGACAGGGCATTCTGCCACTGACCTGCATTATTTAGCTGGATGAACGAAGAGACAGCATTTTTTAAATTGTTTTTGGGGTAGGGATCACCTCCCACAGTTGGAGGTGATGTCCCGCTACATAACATAAGAACATAAGAAAGGAGGGACACTGCAGCAGGCCTGTTGGCCCATACTAGGCAGGTCCTTTACAATTCATCCCACTAACAAAACATTTGCCCAACCCAATTTTCAATGCTACCCAAGAAATAAGCTCTGATGTGCAAGTCCCACTCAAATCCAACCCCTCCCACTCATGTACTTATCCAACCTAAACTTGAAGCTACCCAAAGTCTTAGCCTCAATAACCCAACTAGGTAGACTGTTCCACTCATCAACCACCCTATTTCCAAACCAATACTTTCCTATGTCCTTTCTAAATCTAAACTTATCTAATTTAAATCCATTACTGCGGGTTCTCTCTTGGAGAGATATCCTCAAGACCTTATTAATATCCCCTTTATTAATACCTGTCTTCCACTTATACACTTCGATCAGGTCTCCCCTCATTCTTCGTCTAACAAGTGAATGTAACTTAAGAGTCTTCAATCTTTCTTCATAAGGAAGATTTCTAATGCTATGTATTAATTTAGTCATCCTACGCTGAATGTTTTCTAACGAATTTATGTCCATTCTGTAATATGGAGACCAGAACTGAGCTGCATAATCTAGGCGAGGCCTTACTAATGATGTATAAAGCTGCAGTATGACCTCTGGACTTCTGTTGCTTACACTTCTTGATATAAATCCCAGTAATCTATTTGCCTTATTACGTACGCTTAGGCATTGCTGTCTTGGTTTAAGGTTGCTGCTTACCATAACCCCCCCCCCCCCAAGTCCTTTTCGCAATCTGTATGGCTAAGTTCTACATCATTTAACTTATAAGTGCTAGGGTTATGGACACTCCCGAGCTTCAGAACCTTGCATTTATCTACATTGAACTGCATCTGCCACTTTTCTGACCAAGAATAGAGTTTGTCTAAATCTTTCTGAAGTTCCCTAACATCTACGTTTGAATCAATTATCCTACCTATCTTTGTGTCATCGGCGAATTTGCTCATATCACTAGTAATTCCCTCATCAAGATCATTGATATATATTATAAACAACAACGGGCCCAAGACTGATCCCTGTGGAACGCCGCTTGTTACTGATCCCCACTCGGATTTAACCCCATTTATGGACACTCTCTGCTTCCTGTCAGTGAGCCATGACTCGATCCACGAGAGCACCCTTCCCCCAATGCCATGAGCTGCCACTTTCTTTAACAGTCTTTGGTGTGGAACTCTATCAAAAGCCTTACTAAAATCTAAGTAAATAATATCAAATTCTTTATCGTGGTCAACAGCCTCAAAAGCTTTACTGAAGAAAGTTAATAAATTAGTTAGACAAGACCGGCCTCTTGTGAATCCATGCTGAGTATCATTAATCAAGCTATGCTTATCGAGATGGCTTCTTATAATCTCAGCTATAATTGACTCTAGTAATTTGCCTACAATTGAGGTCAGGTTTATTGGGCGGTAATTTGACGGTATCAACTTGTCCCCTGTTTTAAAAATAGGAATTACATTAGCCATCTTCCACATATCAGACACTACACCTGTTTGAAGAGATAAATTAAAAATGTTAGTTAATGGTTCACAGAGTTCCATTTTGCATTCCTTAAGAACCCTTGAAAAAACCTCATCAGGACCCGGTGACTTATTTTGCTTCAGTCGGTCTATCTGCTTCACAACCATTTCACTAGTGACTGTGATGTTACATAATTTATCTTCTTCTGGCCCACTATAAAGATTAATTACTGGAATATTATTAGTGTCTTCCTGTGTAAAAACCGAGAGAAAATAATTATTTAAAATCAAGCACATTTCATTCTCTTTGTCAGTAAGATGCCCATAGTTATTTTTAAGGGGACCTATCTTATCTCTGACTTTTGTTCTATATACCTGGAAAAAACTTTTTGGGTTAGTTTTAGAATCCCTAGCAACTTTAATTTCATAGTCCCTTTTAGCTTTTCTTATCCCCTTTTTAATGTCCCTCTTAATGTCAATATACTGATTCATAAGATGACCCTCACCTCTTTTGATACGCCTATAAATTCCTTTCTTATGCCCTAGTAGATATTTGAGCCTATTATTCATCCATTTTGGGTCATTTCTATTTGATCTAATTTCTTTATATGGGATAAACGTTCTTTGAGCCTCATGTATAGTGTTCAGAAAACTGTCATATTGATAGCTCTCTTCGTTACCCCAGTCAACAGATGATAAGTGTTCTCTAAGCCCATCGTAATCTGCTAAGCGAAAATCTGGGACTGTTACTGAGTTATCGCTACTATCATACTTCCATTCAATGCTAAATGTAATTGATTTGTGGTCGCTAGCACCCAGTTCCTCTGAAACTTCTAAATTATTAACAAGGGATTCATTGTTTGCCATAACTAAGTCAAGCAGGTTATTACCCCTTGTAGGTTCTGTCACAAACTGCTTCAAAAAACAATCCTGAACTACTTCTAAGAAGTCGTATGATTCTAAATTCCCAGTCAAGAAATTCCAATCAACATGACTAAAGTTAAAGTCTCCTAGAATTACTACATTATCGTGCCTTGTGGCCCTAACAATTTCCTCCCATAGTAGTCTCCCTTGGTCCCTACCTAAGTTTGGGGGACGGTATATCACACCTAAAATTAATTTTTCATGCCCCTCTGAAAATTCTATCCAAACAGACTCTGTATGTGTTACTTCAGACTTAATACCCGTTTTTATGCAACAGTTCAAGCGATCTCGGACATACAATGCCACCCCACCCCCCTTCCCGACACTTCTATCTACTTGGAACAATTTAAAACCCTGAATGCGACATTCCGCAGGCATGTCCCGACTTTTTGAATTAAACCACGTCTCAGTTAAGGCAAATACATCAATGTTACCTGCACTAGCAACTAGTCTCAACTCGTCCATCTTATTCCTGGCACTGCGACTATTTGTGTAATATATATTTAAAGATCCTCCTCTCTCTTTACCCTTCCTGCTCCTTTCTGTTATTCCACTAAACCTATTACTGTCCTTGTCAATTAGTGCCACTGGCTTTCCAATATCCACCTCGTTTTGCCTATTACTAGTTCTCCTAGTACTCATATTACTACACTGCGACTTCACTGTTTTCCCGCCAAAACCCATACCACTAACTATTCCTAGTTTAAAGACCTAACAGCTCCCTCCACTGCAGTTGCCAGTGCTCCCACCCCACACCTAGATAAGTGAACCCCATCCCTGGCATACATGTCATTTCTGCCATAGAAGAGGTCCCAGTTGTCAATGAATGTTACCGCATTTTCCTTACAGTATTTGTCCAGCCAGCAATTGACACCAATTGCTCTGGACAACCATTCATTTCCAACTCCTCTCCTTGGCAAAATGCCACATATGACAGGTTTGCCATCCTTCCTCCTAATTATCTCTATTGCTGACCTATACCTGCTAATCAGGTCCTCACTTCTACGTCCGCCAACATCGTTGCCTCCAGCACTGAGACAGATAATAGGATTTCTCCCATTACCTCTCATGATGTCATCCAGACGGCTAACAATATCCTTCATCCCAGCCCCAGGAAAACACACACTCTGCCTCCTACTCCTATCCTTCAAGCAGAATGCCCTATCCAAGTACCTAATCTGGCTATCCCCAACAAAAACAATGTTTTTATCTTCCTTGGCGTCGTCCGTCGTGATGCTCCGAGTAGTCGACTCACATTCGTCAGGTAGCATTACACCACTTGTGGAATTCGCCAAGACGTTCTCGATGGTCTTCGTTGGGGTTTCTAGGGATGTCTCACTCACGTCTGCCAATGCTTCCTTGGTGCTCGTTGTGGCATTCCCAGTAGAACACTCACATTCGTCAGGTAGCACCGAGAATGAGTTGGAAGTTTACACGGTAGTCTTCTGGTTTCTCGTTGTTTCTGCCTCTCCAACCGTTTTCTTGATCCTCAGCTTGGTTCCATGTTGCCCGGCCACTGACCAAGCTCCCCTCTTAACCTGGGGACTCACAACAGGAGGATTACTACGAATCCTCTTGTTCTCCTCCGTTAATCGCCGTATCTCCATCTTAGCAACTCTGAGCTCTTCTCTCAGCTGTTGGTAAAGTTGCTCAAGAGAGGGCATCCTGGTTCAGATTCACAGAGAGCACACAAACAGATCTTCACAGAGCTAAGTACACGGTTAGGTGCCTATTCTACATTTTTTACTGCAACAAAACATGTGCTACTCTTAATAACATGTAGAGAAATGCTCTGCCCAACTTAGCAAAGGAGTGCCTTGCTGATGCTATAATTGGAAAGACAGAAGTTGGTTGGAACATAAAAAGTTTTGTCCGAGAAGGGCCTTGAAACAGATAATAAGGGGAAGAATTGCCCAGTTGAACCTTTCTTAGAAGTGTGAGAGGAAACTAAAGTAGGGTCATCAGTGACAGGTCGAAGTTATTTGGATGGGATGTTAGAGGCGAGTCGTTTGTACAATCTGGAAATCGATACACTGTAGGGGAGAATCCGGGATCATAGTCAAAGCTGCGCCGAGGTTAGATGTGTGTAAAGGGCCGGTCTGAACTGCATTACCTGAGAAGGGTAACAAAATGTAACCCGGAGAAGGTACCGGGTTGGAAGGCAAGCACGAAGAATGGTTTGAAGGCCTGTCAGGGTTGTAGGGGATGCCAAAAGAAAGAGTCTGGGAGACAGGTCATGGGTACGAGTTGATGATAAATTTTCACTTTCTAGATACATAAAAAGAAGCTTCCAGGATGAATGAAGAGATCATACATCACCCTCGGTGCCCAAGAGGACCCTCAGTGCAGTGCAGCCAGCAGTGCAGATGTGGCGTGAATCCCGGTAAAGCAGCAATCCAGGTTAGTAACCTCACATTGAGCCACCTTGGTGGACAAAAGAGAGGGCAGCCATAAACCTGTCACAAGGTATACCTTAGTCGGCCACCATCTCCCGGAACCGACAGGCAGCCTCTAGAGATAAAAAAATGACCCGAAGGACACCCTAAGCCACCCACAGGAGCTCCAGAGCAGGAATGAGACATCCCCAGGACCTCAACAAAATAGGAAGGGCAATGACACCCTTTTCCCCACCTAGGAGCTAGAATTTCAGAGAAGACCCCAAAGGCCAGAAGCAGGATAGGAAAGAGAACGTTGGGGGGGGGGGGGAGGAGGAAGGATGAGAAGATTGGGAGTAGAGAAGGGAGAAATTGGGGTATATAAGTTCGGTCGGAGGAAGAAGACCGAAAGGTCCAATTCCTCAGGCGATAAACCTCTTCGTTATATCATGGAACCAGACTTGAAAATGACTTGAACTTTAAAGTTGTTCAGTTTTACTTGGAGTAAATTTTAGAAAAAGTTCAGCCATTGTATGTCCCATTTTGCTTTTTGATCATAGAAGAAATAGGATATTGGTCTCTCAGAGCTTCCATGTGATAATTTGTGAATACCGTCTCTGATTCACTTCAACTTTATTTTAATAATGGTGAAATGCATCAGAAACTTAAACAGTATTCTGCACAATTTATTTTTCATGCACTTATGTACAAGGAGCTGGAATTGTTCAATACACGGATACCTTTCTCGTATCACACAGTGACCTTAATAGTCTTATTTGAGGTCAACATATCTAGACTTTTTCTCTAATGAACCAAAGAATGCTGTCAACCTTACATTGTAATTTTCCTTTTAGAATCGTCGCTCAACCCTCGGGGCGAGTTAACGTGCGCTGAGCCTGCCCCCTGCTGTCAGCTGGTGATGCCGGGTTAATACTGTCGGCATAGAAGTGGTTCGTGGGGCTATGTATGCCCACTCGGCTCAGCTTTTACTGCCTGCCATCATCAGGGACACATACAGCATTGCAAATGAAGAGCTGTATGATGTGGCTTTGAACGGAGCATACCGGATCTTTGTGAAGTTTCGCAATGCTAGTGTATATGAGGACACGGTCGTCAGATTTCAGGATCTTCGTGTGCCGGTAAATCCGGCAGTTATGGTGAGGCTCCATGATGTGTCCCGCTGCTACTCGTGGGTGAAGATCCAGAACGTACCTTTCGAGGCTGATGAGGCAGACTTGTATGCCGTGTTTGAGAAGTATGGGACAGTTCACATGGCGACATTGGGGAAGTGGAAGGAAGAATCATATGGTGGGATGCCTGAGGGAAGTTTCTCTTTGAAAATGACATTAAGGCATCCCATTCATTTCTATGTTTACCTTGACGACTTCAGGACACAAGTGATGGTGACCTACGTGGGCAACGACGTACTTGTCGCTTGTGCATCGCCTATGACCACAATGCTGTCCGGTGTGTTCAATGGCAGGGTTCGCAGGCGGATGCTCAATGTAAGGAGGCACCGGAGGAACAGGAGACGACGGAGGAGACATGACCCGAGATGCCTACTTTGCGCAAGGCTTGGAGTGGGGAGGTCAATGAGGCTGAACTGAGGGAGGGAGAGTGTGTAACGCTTCTGGGGGAGCCGACTCTTCCAGGCAGGTACCTGAGACCGTAGGTGAGGTGTCGCTTGGTGAGGACAGGGATGTGGAGGCCACCATTGACACAGTGCTCCACGACCTATTAGGATCCCCAGGTGAGGTCTCCATTAAGGTGCTTTTGGGTGCCCTGGAGTCTGCAGTGATTCCAAGAGGTGTGGGGGGGGGGCATGCTGGAGGCCCAAGTTGATGCTGATTTGCAAATTGATACTGTGGTGGCAGAAGTGCACGAGGCTGGGAGGAAGCCTCCAGGGTCACGGAAGAGAGCAGTCGTGTTCTCGGATATGGACAATGTGCTCACTCCGGCACAGCATTCGGGTAAAAAGGTTTGGGTAGATGTGGAGGAAAGTGGACCTGTAAAAGGAGGTCCTAGAGGGGCGGATGAGGACCAAGGAAGTATTAGGAGGAAGGGGGAAAGGGGTGTAGCAGTACGTAAATGCAAACCTCCTTTGAAGGTTCAAGAGTCTCACTATAAACATTAATGGACTGAGAAACGATAGGAAGTGTGCATGGTTTCGTGAGCTTCTCATTAGGTATGGTGTAGATGTTGTGTTTGTACAAGAACACAATCACAAGTCGGGTTGTATGTTGGTGATTGAGGGGTACACTGTATATGTGACACACTGACCGAGATTGAAAGGAGGAGTGGCTATTTTGATGAGGGCATCTAGCCCATTCACTGTACATCATTGTGAGGAGGGAGGGGAGGGGAGGGTTATACGAGTGGATGGGATGAGGGGAAGGGAGAAGATAACCTTTGTGTGCATTTATGGTCCAGCAGAGGGGGATGGTCGGGTCAAGAATGAGTTTGTATGTGATGTGATGGTATATCACCTGCGGTCGCTTCTGGAGGTAGCTGTGGTGGGAGGTGATTGGAATTGTGTGATATGCCATAGGGATGTGGAGCCTAGGGGGGGCAGGATATTGTTCTGGCGTTTTGAGGGAGCTGTTAACTTGGGTGGGGTTGGCGGATGTGGGGGGTGCGGCATGGGAGGTGGAGCACACCTTTGTGAGGCAGGGGTATGCGGCGAGGCTGGACAGACTATATGTAACGAGAAAAGCAGTGGTTCGGAGTGTGTCTTGGATGTGTTTTTTCAGATCACAGTGGTGTTTTGGTGGAATTGGGATGGAAGGGATGGCTGAACAGGTGTAAGAGCTATAGGAAATTGAATGCTCGGTTACTTCAAGATGTCGAGAGGAGGGTCTTATATGCACGTTTGTAGGAAAGTTTGTGGGATGGGGCACGTGTGAAGGGCAATGTGTTGAGCTGGTGGGATACAATGGCGAAGATGCCAGGGGAGGCATGAGAACCAGCTGGCTTATGGGCTTATTAGGTATCTTGAGGGGCAGTTAAGGGAGTATTATGAGAGAGGAAGAAGGGTGGGAGCCCCAGTGGCAGAGGGATTGACTGATCGACACAAGGAATTGCAAAATGAAAGGTTTGAAGCAGTAAGGGTTTTAAGGGGGTTAGAGGAGGTGATATAGGACGATAGGCCGTCGGCGTGTGTTCTGCGAGGGCAGGTGCATCGGCGCATTGCAATGGAAATGGTAGGATTGCGGGCCCACGAGGACATGAAGGGGTATAGGGAGGGGCAAGAGCAAGTTACAACGGAGGGGATTGGGGGGGATTGGGTGCAGTGTGTGCTTGACAGGGACGACAGGGAACAGTTACAGGGGACTATCGTTGAGGAGGCGCCTGGGACAGATGGGCTGTCTGCCGACTTTTATATACAGCATTGGGGTGCATTGAAAGACTTTTTGGTGCAATTGTTTAATATCATGAAAGAGCAGAGTTAGTTGGGGAAGTTGCAAGCGACAGCGATTGTAGTTTGGGTACCAAAGTGTGATAGTCAGTACACGGTGAGGGATTATCGAATGATATCGCTTATGTGTGCAGACTACAAACTCTTTGCAAAAATTTTGGGAAACCGTATTAAGAGGGTAATTGGAAAGGTTATAGTAGGGGGCCAATATGGGATACCGGGGAGATCAATGTATGAGGGGCATAGGGTTATTACAAGGTTTATCGAGTGTCTGCATGAGGGGGAAGGAGGGGTATTAGCGCTGGATTGGAGGGTGGCATATGATACTGTCTAGAGGAAGGCTTTGTGGAGAATCATGAGGTGGCAGGGGTTTGGGGAGGAAATAGTGAAATGGGGGTGTACTTTATACCAGGGAGTTGGAATGTGTGTGCAGATTAATGGGAGGGTGGGGTCGCATGTGCAAATGGGCAGGGGATTGAGACAGGGATGCCCGCTATCACAAATACTATTTGCATGTTTACGGAATCCTTTTTACAGGGCAGCAGAACAGTGTGTATGGGAGGGGGTACGGGATGATCTAAGTGGTAGGAGACCTGGTATCATAAGTTATGTCGATGACACGACAGTCCTAGTGAGTGGGAGGGAGGGATTGGAGGGTCTGGGGAGGGTCGTGGATGTTTTTGGGGCGGCAACAGGTATGGCAGTGAATGTGGATAAATCAAACCTCGTGAGATTAGGGGCATGGAATGGACGGGAGGGTTAGGGGGCAAGGTGGGGTGTTGTGGATCAGCTGAAGATTTGCAGTGTGGTGTATATGGGCGATGCGTGGATGGCGAGGGAGGTTAATATAAAGGGTGTAGTAGAGTGCTGGCATGTGGCAGCGTTGTACCCTTTGGTGTATGGGGATGTTCAGAGATTGTTGGGTAGGGTTTTCTGTTTTATTTGGGGTTTGGGATGCGATTGGTTAAAAAGGGGGGTGATAACACTTCCAGTGGCCAAGGAAGGGCTGGGGCTAATTCACCTGGAATGAAGGTTGAAGAGCATATATGTGAAGCACGGGTTCCTGTGGGTGCGTGGGGAGGGGGGTGGAGGGTTGAGGATTTTGCAGGAAGATATTCAAAGATGGTGGAAGGGATGGGATTTGCGAGATTGCGAGGAGTTGTTGCGTGTATTAATGCTCGTCAGAGATCCGAAGAACATGCGGGTAGGGTCCATAGAGAGTAAGCTATGGCCTAGGGAGGCAGTGGCTGTGGAAGAGCCATACCCGATGTACGCATGGAAATACATTTGGGGTTGGTTAAAAGGGTTGCATATCCGGCCGCGTGTGAGGGAGGTAATGTATAGGTTTCTCCATGGAATCTTGCTTGAAGGGTAGTTTTATGTAATAGACGAATATGGGAGGGTGGGGTGTATCAAGATTGTGGGATAGATGAGTCGGCCTTTTATGTAGTCTACTTTTGCAAGCGCCTAGGGGTTGTAAGGGAATGGATGGGTAAAGTGATTCGGTATGTAGGGGGTGAGGGTTGTCGGTTTTGAGAGCTCTCAGTTTAGATGTAGGTGGGTAGGGGTGAAAGTTCAAAGGGCGGTGGCTTACTTAGTGGTTTATTTCATTTTTATATCATGGGCAATTAGAGATAAAGTGGTGGGGGAACGTAGGATGGCCCTAGCAACAACTTTTTATAGGACAATGTGTCGCAACAGGGAAATATATTGGGGGAGATGGGAGAGGGATTTTCCGGAGGGCTATAGGGATTTCCAATATAGAGATTTATGGATTTTATAGATTGTCAGGGGTATGAACGGGCTGGCCTTCCCCGGGAGGGGATTGTGTGTTGGGGTGTGTCGCAGAGGTTTGTTTGTGTGGGACTGAGAGTTAGTAGGGTTTTGAGGGAGGTGGGCTTTGAGTGTGATATATTAATATGTGTGATAAGCTTCTCATATGGCATTACCGTTTATTGTTTGGGTATGCTCTGATATAATTTTGTATTTAATGTGTGTGTCATTATTGCTTGAAGAGATACTGGCACTATAATCTGGATGTATTATCCTGTTTGTTACATGTACTTGCTTCAGCATTTGTTCCGGGTGCTTTGCACTGAATGGTGTGAGGCCTGAGGTTTTGAACGGTGTTCAGAGAGATGATGTGATATATTTATGCATTTAATGTGTGGCATTATTGTTTGTCACTAGTGATCTGCATGTCTCAGCCTGTTTGGCCTGAGAGTTTGAACAGTGTTCAGAGAGATGTGTTATACTTTGTATTTCATGTGTGTGGCATTATTGCTTGAAGTGGCACAGTCACTAGATAACTGCACGTTTTGGCCTGTTTGGCCCGAGAGCTTGAACAGTGTTCAGAGAGATGTTCTGATATAATTTTGTAATTAAGGTGTGTGGCGTTATTGCTTGAGGAGGTACTGTAACTATATATCTGCATGTCTTAGCATGTTTTTTTTTAAACGTATTTGATCAATATATGTTATGTGTGCTTGCAATGAATTATTGCGTGAAGAGGTATTGGAAATATATATTTGCATGTCATATCCTGTTCATTAAATGTAATTAATATTTATTTTGTGTGCTTTGCACTGTAATGGTTTGTTTGCTGATTTATTAGTACATAACATATAGTGGTGTTAGTGAGCCTTTGTTAGTTCGTACATGTTTATGTGCTCAGGATTTTGGGCAAATTGTCATTATTATAGTATTTGTCTGTTAGGTTGTGAATAGTATGGGGAGGGGAGGATAACCACCGGGAGTGGGGGGAAGGGGGAATTTTAATAGGATCCCTAGACGTAATTAGGGAATACTTATGTCGGTGCTATGTATTTCATGATAGTGTCAAGAATTTCTTGTGGTCGGAGGTACGCCATCAGTGTGGGATGGAAGAGGGTGTCTGCGGCCTCTATGTGCGTACACCCTACCGGGATGTACAGGATAGTAGATTTGTTTATATATATGTAATTCTGTTGGGTGGATCCAACAGGTTTGATGAAATGAATGTAAGATTTGGGACAGTTCATGGGAAAGGGGAACAGGTTGGGAGGAGGGGGGGGGTTATCCACACGTGGTTGTGAGTGTTGTTCTGCTTGACGACGGTTGGGTAGTATTAATACTATAGGTTGTCATCCCCTCAAGGAAGGTTCCTTGATGTTGGTGAGGGGCTCTTGATTTAGGGAATTGGATCTGTGCTCCAGTTCCCCAAATTAAGCCTGAATGCCTTCCACATCCCCCCCCCCAGGCGCTGTATAATCCTCCGGGTTTAGCGCTTCCCCCTTGATTGTAATAATAATATAGGTTGTCATGTTTTTCTATATATTTATTTCTTGTAATGCCATGTTTTTAATAATATATATATATATATATATATATATATATATATATATATATATATATATATATATATATATATATATATATATATATATATATAATAGTTTTCCTTTTTTAGCTCAGGGAGACATTATGCAGCATAAATTTTAACTTTTGTAGTTTTATTTAGATGATAAAAGCAAACGTGTGAAAATAATGGGACATTTTAGAGTGGCAACTTTTCGTTCTCCAGGATCTCTGTCAAGGAGATACAAACATTACAAGGACACAGTATATATAGGTACTACCATAAGAACTGCAGCAGGCCTATTGACAGATGTTGTGGGAAGTAGCAATAGTGGAAGTAATAGTAGTATTAGTGGTAGTAGTATAGTATTAGTGGTAGTAGTAGTGTAGTATTAGTGGTAGTAGTTGTAGTATTAGTGGTAGTATTAGTGGTAGTTGTAGTATTAGTGGTAGTAGTAGTTGTAGTATAAGTGGTAGTAGTAGTTGTAGTATTAGTGGTAGTAGTAGTAGTATTAGTGGTAGTAGTAGTTATAGTATTAGTGGTAGTAGTAGTTATAGTATTAGTGGTAGTCATAGTATTAGTGGTAGTTGTAGTATTAGTGGTAGTAGTAGTAGTATTAGTGGTTATTAGTGCAGTGTAGTAGTTAGTTAGTACAGTAGTAGTTGCAGCATTGGTGCAGTACTTAGTAGTTGTAGTATTGGTGGTAGTATTAGTGGTAGTTGTAGTATTAGTGGTAGTAGTAGTAATAGTGGTAGCAGTAGTTGTAGTATTAGTCGTAGTAGTAGTTGTAGTATTAGTCGTAGTAGTAGTTGTAGTATTAGTCGTAGTAGTAGTTGTAGTATTAGTCGTAGTAGTATTAGTGGTAGTGGTTGCGTATTAGTCGTAGTAGTAGTTAGTATAGTGGCATTAGTAGCTGGTAATAGTGGTAGTAGTAGCTGTAGTATTAGTGGTAGCAGAGTAGCTGTTAGTGACAGTGTAGTGTAGTAGTTACACGGTGTGGTGCAGTATAGCTGTAGCATTAGTGACAGCAGTAAGTGTTCAGTATTCGGAGGTAGCTAGCAGTATTATTGGTGGTTAGTGGCAGCATTAGTAGTAGTTGTAGTATTAGTGGTAGTAGTAGTTGTAGTATTAGTGGTAGTAGTAGTTGTAGTATTAGTGGTAGTAGTAGTTGTAGTATTAGTGGTAGTAGTAGTTGTAGTATTAGTGGTAGTAGTAGTTGTAGTATTAGTGGTAGTAGTAGTTGTAGTATTAGTGGTAGCAGTATAGTATTAGTGGTAGTAGTAGTTGCAGTATTAGTGGTAGTGGTTGTAGTATTAGTGGTAGTCGTAGTATTAGTGGTAGTTGTAGTTTAAGTGGTAGTCGTAGTTGTAGTATAAGTGGTAGTAGCAGTTGTAGTATTAGTGGTAGGAGCAGTTGTAGTATTAGTGATAGTTATAGTATTAGTGGTAGTAGTTATAGTATTAGCGGTATAAGTGGAAGTAGAATTAATATTGGTACTAGTAGTAGCAGTGTCAGTAGTAACAGCAGGCCTGCACGCAACTACGTAAGTTCCAATATGGCAGGTAACAATTTTTCCTAATACCTACGAAATAATGAAGCAATATTTTTTTTGTTTAATAGTGTCTGAAATGGTGCCACTAGGCATTATCTTCAACTATTTCTTTCAACAACAGACTATACGAACATATGGTATGGGAATGAGCTATCCCACAGTCCTGGCTAACTTATACATGCAATATATCTAGCAGCTCAGCGCTTCGTTAACATGATCCCTCAACGTCCTCATATTAACTCCCAAACTTTTTGACGGACAGAACCTACAGAGAAGTCTCAACGCAGATGAAGGGGCCATCCAGTTTACACTTCAACTGAAAAGTACAATGACAGGTTATATGTAGTTTCTCGACGTCCTCATTGACAAAGTAGATAACACCCTTAAATTACAAGTATACAGAAAGCTTACAAATAAAAACGATCTCAAACACTTTTATTCCAGTCAGGACGCCGAGGACAAACGAAGCATCATTAACACACCGAATTTGCAGTTTCTTAACGAGGAATGTACATATACACATTAAGCTATCACTGAGCTATAAATTTCTTCCTGGTCATCAAGATTTGTAAGAAAAGAACCCTCCAAATCATCAGTTCATCACGCATTAACACCATTTAAAACAGTTATAATCCTTCCCAACAGTCAAGATGTCTTGAACGTCTCCAATGTACTTGCACAAGACAACACTAGAGTCGCCATTGCAACCAGTACATCCATCAAAGACCTGACCCAGACCAAAGTTTATAAAAACCTTGAACCAGTCACTACAGGTGTTTACACAATCTCTTGCGGAAAGCGTAATAAGGTATACATTGATGAAACAGGACGTACCTTTTAAACACGTCTTAGTAAACACATCAGTTAATGTAGAAACGTCAACTTGAACAACGTATGTGTGCAGCACCGAAATTCCTCAAACCCTCTAAGTCTAACGAGATTCAGTGACGCCGCCTAGTGATCTAAGAATCAAATTTCCACAGACGCAAATGCCTCGAGTCTTCTTTAATCGCCATTTCAGACAATTAACCAAAATAAAAGAAACCAAATTATCTCAATCATACTACTACTACTGCCACTACTACTAATACAAACACTATTTCCACTTATACTACTGCCTACAACATGGGCCAGTAGGACTACTGCAGCTCTTATGCACTTTCACCTCACGTGGTGCCTATAAACACACTCTGTGTCCTTGCATTGTTTGTAACGGCTTCTGGAGAGCGAAATGTTTCCACAATAAAATGTCACATTAATTACACATGTATCCTTTTACCTAACATAGTCGGTAATTCCACCTTTTTTGCTACATGATCTTTGCCCTTATCATATCTGTTCTCGGGAAAGTGTATGGAGTCTGTCTCCATTATTTTGTCATCCAGGTCATTCTGCTTCATGACTATCGTAAGGTTGAAAAAATATTCCCAAAGACCCCCAGTTTATCTTTAACATAGACGTGCACCAAGTTTCTGATCACTGCCTCTCGCACCGTCTTCTCCTCTCAGCCCTATCAAGTCTTTTGATTATTTTGTATATTTTCAGTTCTTTTAGATTCTTATTGTAAGTGAACCCACAACCCTAGAACCAGTCTTGTGGCAAATTTATTGTCTTTGTGCGTATAAGTGTCTATTGAGTGACACGCTTTTAGTTCAGTTTTTCTTTACAAAAATTGCCACAATGAAACATTTGCTAAAGTAAAACTACCTCTACAGTTTTGGCGCTGCTTAGTAAGCAGTAAGAAACTGAGGCTAACGACCTCCTGGCAACTTCACCACATTCTGTCACCTTCAAGAATCTAGTGAAGAGTTCTGAAGTATAAACACACAACATTTTTAGATTTAATAGTATGTATAAAAATTTGAAAGCATGATATGTACAATAATAAACTAACAAATTTGGTATTAAGACCGAATAAGTTGAAGCAGATTTTTTTGTTTTTGATTAAATTGGCATCGAAGAAAATATTCTGGCAATGATACTGCCAAGCAGGAAAAAAAATATAATCATATTATCAGAAGTGGCTAAAACTTGTTATTAAATACCTGACTTAGTTAAAAAACGTCACAGAGAAAAAAAAAATAGTAAGACCTGAGTACTTAATGGCATTTCCATGAACATCTAAAGAACTAATGCCTCAGTACTTGTGTGAACGTCAATACACGAAAGTGCTCAGGTTTTACATTCTATTATTCTTCTACTTTGGTATTTATGTATCAGAGAAAGTATCTTACCTGGTGGATCAACACTGAGGTACATTACCCAGTACTGGAAGATCTTTGAGACCCGGGATCTGGTTCACCAGACTCTCCTGACAAAAAACAAAAGTCACAAACGTAGCTGGCATTCAAATTTTCTTTCATTGACACGGCTTAATACGTTGTTCTGGGCTTCAGATTCTCGCTCATTTTAAACTACATAAACCAATTTTAATATCTCAGGACCAATTTCTACAAAAGTTAAATACGTATCTGCTCAGTAGGCACGAGGTCAAGAATTTACTTACTTATTACATAAGAACATAAGAGAAGTACTGTTGTAGGCCTACTTGCATATATCAGCAGGATCTTTTTTAAGAACATTCAAACTGTGAGGGAAAAGTTCAACAGATTAAAAATCAGGAACGTGACGGTAAGCTGTCCAATATACAAAAACAGTTAGAAACAGAAATACAAATAGCTAGAGCTTCATTTAAGGTTATTAATAGAATATTCAAGAGGTTGCTAGTAGAATTGCAGTAAATCAACCATTCAAATCATTATGAAGCTGTGTGTAGTCTATGGTCAGTCAAACAAACGGGCTTCCACATGGATAAATTGTCACTTGTGGAAATTGGTGTCACGCCCCTTGTGCAGATATTCAAGAACTAGCTACAAGCAGTATTAAAACAGAGAAGTGTTTTTGGGTATGCCTAAATGAGGAAAATCTGTGGACTAAAATCACAAGGGTATTAAAAGAGGACAACATCAAAGCTTTCATAGAAAACCTGGAAGCTTTCTACAACAGATGGGAACATAAAAAGTCTGGGCTGAATGGTACTGCCCTTGATACTGGCCATGTAGTCACAAACTGTAAGGCTGGAGGTGATGTCCTGGTAGTCAGTAAATGTGGGGCTGATAGTGCTGTCCTGGGAGACAGTAATGGTGAAGCTGGAGGTGCTGTCCTGGGAGACAGTAATGGTGAAGCTGGAGGTGCTGTCCTGGGAGACAGTAATGGTGAAGCTGGAGGTGCTGTCCTGGGAGACAGTAATGGTGAAGCTGGAGATACTGTCCTGGGAGACAGTAATGGTGAAGCTGGAGATACTGTCCTGGGAGACAGTAATGGTGAAGCTGGAGATTTTGTCCAGGTAGTCGGGAATTATACGCAGGAAGGAATACATATAAATGACCTCATAGGGGACAGGAGCCATAGTAGGGAAACAAGTGTAGTCAAAGATAAGATAAAACCAATATTGCAAACTAGAAATACCGCAGGAAATAGCAAACAAGAGGACTCCAATAGCACTAGTGAGGATAAATTACCAAAAACAACTGATGGGAGCTCCATTGTTGGTGCTAGGGAGGATAGAAGTAAGACAGGGAAACATGCACCAACAGGGAATACAGCAACAGAAACCCAAGGCAAGCGGAAACCAAGCCTGTGCACATACTATGCACTTGGTATCTGCTGGCATGGGAAATCTGGAAAAACAGATGGGACATGCAACTATGACCACCCTAGAAAATGCCATGCCCATATGACAACAGGAAAATGCAAACTCCCTTCCTGTAAGCTTTTTCACCCTGAAATGTGTACCTCTTCAGTACAGGAAAGACTGTGCTATAACTTAAATTGCCAGGCATACCATCTAAAGGGGACAAAAAGATACAAAACATCCAGGCCATGGGAAAACCTGGGTAGCCACAGCCACTCAAGAGGGAGAGGTTTTTTAGTGACAGGAAGGAAAAAAAACTGGCAGGAAATGGCAGAAATCGTACACCAAATCCAGTCATTCCTGGAGTGGAACCACAGTCGATGGCCTCCACTCCAAACCAACAGATACACATACTAATGCCGGAAAAAAAATCCCCCCCCAGTACCAACAATACCACCAGTCCGATAACATTCTTCTTTGCAAATATACAGGGTCT
The DNA here is from genome assembly GCF_038502225.1 of Cherax quadricarinatus. Taxonomy (NCBI): domain Eukaryota; kingdom Metazoa; phylum Arthropoda; class Malacostraca; order Decapoda; family Parastacidae; genus Cherax; species Cherax quadricarinatus. The sequence continues at coordinate 28,377,287 of NC_091344.1, read as the reverse complement.
AAAGCCAGCAACAAACAACAAAATACCTTTCATCCGTGGACTGCTTGCAGAGGCAAAGGCAATGTTCACGGCTTTCACTGAGACCCACATAAAGGATCACTTGGAGAACGAAATATGGATCTCAGGTTACAACCTATACAGATGTGACAGAGTGAACAGGCAAAAGGAGGGGGGTTGGCCTGTACATTGCAGAATCACTTGTTTGCACAGAACTGCTTAATACCTCAAATGATGTAGTGGAAGTTTTAGCAGTAAAGGTCGAGAACCAAAACCTAGTCATTGTGGTAGTCTACAAGCCTCCGGATGCAACATCCCAGCAATTCCAGGAACAGCTGTTAAAAATTGACCACTGTCTGGAAAATCTTCCAGCTCCTGCACCCAACATCTTGCTCCTGGGGGATTTCAACTTAAGGCACCTAAAATGGAGGAATATAGCAAATAATATTGTTGCAGTAATAACACCAGGAGGCAGCTCTGATGAAAACTCACACTCACACGAGCTTTTAAATCTCTGCACAAAATTCAATTTAAACCAGCAAATAATAGAGCCTACTAGACTGGAGAATACACTAGACCTCATCTTCACTAACAATGATGATCTGATAAGAAATGTCACCATATCAAAAACAATATACTCGGATCACAACATAATTGAGGTTCAGACATGTATGCGTGGAGCCCCAGACCGACAAAATGAGACTAGTCACGAGGGAGCATTCACCAAATTCAACTTCAATAACAAAAACATAAAGTGGGACCAAGTAAACCAAGTCCTAACCGATATAAGCTGGGAAGATACACTAAGCAACACAGACCCCAACTTATGCCTAGAACAGATTAACTCGGTGGCACTCGATGTATGCACAAGGCTTATTCCTCTAAGAAAAAGGAGGAGTAGATGTAAAATAGAAAGAGACAGGCGCTCCCTTTACAGGCGACGGAAAAGAATAACAGAGCGGCTAAAAGAGGTCAATATATCTGAAATTCGTAGGGAGACACTGGTCAGAGAAATAGCAAGCATAGAACTTAAGCTAAAAGAATCCTTTAGGAGTCAGGAATCGCGGGAAGAACTAAAAGCCATAAACGAAATCGAAAGAAACCCAAAGTATTTCTTCTCCTATGCCAAATCAAAATCGAGAACAACGTCCAGTATTGGGCCCCTACTTAAACAAGATGGGTCCTACACAGATGACAGCTAGGAAATGAGTGAGCTACTCAAGTCCCAATATGACTCAGTTTTTAGCAAGCCGCTAACCAGACTGAGAGTCGAAGATCAAAATGAATTTTTTATGAGAGAGCCACAAAATTTGATTAACAAAAGCCTATCCGATGTTATCCTGACGCCAAATGACTTCGAACAGGCGATAAATGACATGCCCATGCACTCTGCCCCAGGGCCAGACTCATGGAACTCTGAGTTCATCAAGAACTGCAAGAAGCCCCTATCACGAGCCTTTTCCATCCTATGGAGAGGGAGCATGGACACGGGGGTCGTCCCTCAGTTACTAAAAACAACAGACATAGCCCCACTCCACAAAGGGGGCAGTAAAGCAACAGCAAAGAACTACAGACCAATAGCACTAACATCCCATATCATAAAAATCTTTGAAAGGGTCCTAAGAAGCAAGATCACCGCCCATCTAGAAACCCATCAGTTACACAACCCAAGGCAACATGGGTTTAGAACAGGTCGCTCCTGTCTGTCTCAACTATTGGATCACTACGACAAGGTCCTAAATGCACTAGAAGACAAAAAGAATGCAGATGTAATATATACAGACTTTGCAAAAGCCTTCGACAAGTGTGACCATGGCGTAATAGTGCACAAAATGCGTGCTAAAGGAATAACAGGAAAAGTCGGTCGATGGATCTATAATTTCCTCACTAACAGAACACAGAGAGTAGTCGTCAACAGAGTACAGTCCGAGGCAGCTACGGTGAAAAGCTCTGTTCCACAAGGCACAGTACTAGCTCCCATCTTGTTCCTCATCCTCATATCCGACAGACAAGGATGTCAGCCACAGCACCGTGTCTTCCTTTGCAGATGACACCCGAATCTGCATGACTGTCTTCCATTGCAGACACTTCAAGGCTCCAGGCGGACATCAACCAAATCTTTCAGTGGGCTGCAGAAAACAATATGAAGTTCAACGATGAGAAATTTCAATTACTCAGATATGGTAAACATGAGGAAATTAAATCTTCATCAGAGTACAAAACAAATTCTGGCCACAAAATAGAGCGAAACACCAACGTCAAAGACCTGGGAGTGATTATGTCGGAGGATCTCACCTTCAAGGACCATAACATTGTATCAATCGCATCTGCTAGAAAAATGACAGGATGGATAATGAGAACCTTCAAAACTAGGGAGGCCAAGCCCATGATGACACTCTTCAGGTCACTTGTCCTATCTAGGCTGGAATATTGCTGCACTCTAACAGCACCTTTCAAGGCAGGTGAAATTGCCGACCTAGAAAATGTACAGAGAACTTTCACGGCGCGCATAACGGAGATAAAACACCTCAATTACTGGGAGCGCTTGAGGTTTCTAAACCTGTATTCCCTGGAACGCAGGCGGGAGAGATACATGATTATATACACCTGGAAAATCCTAGAGGGACTAGTACCGAACTTGCACACGAAAATCACTCACTACGAAAGCAAAAGACTTGGCAGACGAGGCACCATCCCCCCAATGAAAAGCAGGGGTGTCACTAGCACGTTAAGAGACCATACAATAAGTGTCAGGGGCCCGAGACTGTTCAACTGCCTCCCAGCACACATAAGGGGGATTACCAACAGACCCCTGGCAGTCTTCAAGCTGGCACTGGACAAGCACCTAAAGTCAGTTCCTGATCAGCCGGGCTGTGGCTCGTACGTTGGTTTGCGTGCAGCCAGCAGCAACAGCCTGGTTGATCAGGCGCTGATCCACCAGAAGGCCTGGTCACAGACCGGGCCGCGGGGGCGTTGACCTCCGAAACTCTCTCCAGGTAACTCCAGATAGGAGTAGCGAGCGAGTATATGGTAACGATAGTTTGATTGCCAGCTGCTTGTTAAGGTAGGGTAAGTCTAGCTCCCGCTATCCCCCCATCCTTTCTCCCAACCCCGAAAGGTGACGCATGGGGCTCCGGCCAAACAGTATTATTATTATAGTCAAAAAGAAGCGCTAAGCCACAATGGCTATACAGCGCTGACGGCCAAACAGTAATCACTCGACTCACAGCTCCCAGTACAACTGTAAGTAAAAGCCTGCTCCTATTCTAGTGGACTTATTGGTTGAATGCTTCACTTTTGACCAATAATAAACTTAGTCCTTTCAGCCTTGATCTCCATGTTAGATGTTTTGATAATCACCACGTCTTTTAGGAATTGTACTTATCATGGAGAGCGATTTCTTAAGCAGTGGGTAACCTGTCTCTCTTTCCAGCTTGGAATGACAGATCGGGTCACCCGCTAACCAACGAGAAGTGTTGAAGTAGAAGGACTTTTGCATAAGTCCGAAGACATCACTTTTTGGATCTACCTACCTGATTAACTGTAGGCGACAGCAGACAACCCCTCATCTTTGTAGTGGTAAAGAACCTCCTTTCCTGTCATCTGGACTGACTATTCAAGGCTATAGACTCTCTGACGAACTAGCCGCTGGGTTGTCACCAACACCTGTGACCCCCCCACATCATCAGTAACGGCTACAATTTCTACAAGACGGTGTCAACCTCCACCAGACACCCCAGCATAACTGTACATATTAGCGTTGAATTCAAATGTCATTTTTTCACTACATTTTTCATTTTTCTTTCAAATAGGATACACCTTAATGTTTCACTGTTTTATCTTTGCATTAATAAATAATAAAGTGTTTATCTTTGTGAATTATTTCTTTTTCTATTCATTAATTTTCCTGAGGAGGAGCCAGCCTTGGTAATACTGTCTGAAGTTGTTACAGGGCTGAGTAAGGCTTCACAAGTGGCGACCTTGCCAGGATCAACTCGACTGAATCAAGATTCAACTCCATCTCAAATCTACCATTGGAACTTCAACGCCGCATACCACAGACGGTTACCACCAGCCATGAGTAATCATTCTCTATGGTAGGACTACAGTACAGGTATTTAAAAGATCTGGTGATTGTTATAGTCTCAGTTTATTGTAAGTCAGGCAGAATATACTAGTTAATACTGTCACCTTTATTTTTGAGCTTGAAACGATATGGAGGAATAGACTCTAGGGACTCGAGATTTTCCAGTGGCAAATTGTTTCATTGAGCTCCTTATTATATCAAGGGAACTGTTGTAGGACACTCTTGATTTGTTGGCAAGAAGATTGGATGGTCAAGGGACCCCATTCTACTTACAGTTTGCTCGGAGCCGGCATAGAACCCTCAGTTTTCATTCACACTTACTGTTTAATCGAAGCAGGGATCAAACCCTCCGATTTATTTACAGTTTGAGCGGAGCAGGAATTGAACCCTCCGTTTTCTTTGATATATCCGTGAGGAGAGAGCTAGAGTACGTGAGGAACAAGCTAAAATATGTGAGGAACAAGTTAGGTTAAGAGAACTTGAGGAAAGAGCAAAAGATAGAGAACATGAGTTAAGAGAAAGAGAAAAAGATCGCGAGGTAGAGGAATCTCGCCTTGAATTAGAGAATAAAAAGTTATTTTTTACACAACAACAATTAGAGGAAGGAGTAATTGAACAAGCAGCTAGAGCACATATTCCAACACCTAATTTACCTCCCTTCACAGAGGGAGAAGACATTACTTCATACATTATCTGGTTTGAAAATACCACTACCCTCTGTGAATGGCCTGCTGACACCTGGGCTACCAGGTTAGGAATGTTATTTTCTGGTACAGCTTTGATATCTATGCAACTATGTCGCAGGATATCATATGTAATTATAACCTACTGAAGAAGGCAATCCTTAAAGCATATCAAAAAACCACAAATTCTTATAGGAAAGATTTCAGGTATGCCACCTGACAGCATGGCCAAAACTTTCAGCAGCTACAGGTAACACTCTTTCGTTTGTTCGACTTTTGGATAGAGAGCTCAGGAATTGATCACAGTTATGAATCTCTTAGAGACTTCATGGTTGCCAACCAGTTCCTGACAGCTCTTCCTCACCAGATACGAACATTCATTAACCTGATTAAAGCTGAAGTTGCTGAGGCCACTGACTTGTATGCTGAGGCTCACAATTCCTATAAAGACCTAAAGGGATCGAACCCTAAGGGCAAGGGTTCACCAGATCTTAAGAAATCAAAGCCTCTAGTGGAAAACAAACTAACTTCTTTTATTCCTGTTTGTCATTTATGTGGTGTTAAGGGACATAAACGTCCAGATTGTCCTTCTAAGACGGTCCAAAAAGTTGGAAGATGTTTTAAAGACTGTAATGACCAAGCACCCTTCTGTTCAGGAACAGTTAATGGACTTAATGAATCTACCATTTTACGAGACACTGGATGCACATGTATAGTCATTTCTGATAAGCTGTTCCCTAATCTTAAACTCATTCCTTTGCTATTCTTTCAGACTACTTGGGTCGTACAGACACTTTTCCTACCATCCGTTGTTACATTAGGTCTAAATGGTTCACAGGTTTGTCTGAAGCCGTACTAGCTCCCAATACTTCTTGCTCTGTACTAATAGGTAATGTAAAAGGTGCCATTCTTCCTTCTGAGGTTGACCTTTCATCACCAAAGATGGACATAAGCTCTTCAGATCCTCTTCCTGTAGAGTCAGAGAAGCCCTTCGAAAGTTCAGATGAGGCAATGTCTCGGAATATTCATGTGGGGTTAGAAACAAGTGATACTACTCTCGAAAGCGAGGAAGTAGAATCACCGGTTCACTTGTTAGATGAAAGTGAGGATATCACCTCCGATACTATAAATGTCTTGACTAGGGCTCAGACCAAAGCCCAGGCTTCCCCTACTGTCCATCCTTTGATTTTCCCTTTAGATATATCGAAGGACTCCTTTGTCAATTTACAACGTAATTGCCCTTCTCTTCAGAATTGCCATAATGCCGTTAAACAAAATCAAGTTATCCAAAGGAAAAACTTTTCATATAAATTTGAATATATAAAAGGTATCTTGTATAAATCAGTATTCAAATTAAATTCAGATGAGATAGACTATTCCATCTTAGTTGTTCCAAGTCAATGCAGAGACTGTTCTTAAAATGGCTCATGACTTGCCAGTGGCCGGACATTTCTCGCATCGTAAAACCTTAAATAAAATTAGGGAAACCTATTTTTGGCCAAAAATATCCTCAGATATCACTACCTATTGTAGATCAAGTAAAGTTTGCCAACTGCCATCCTCCCGAGGTACTAGGCGAGTACCTATGGTCAAAATACCAATATTTACGATACCGTTTGAAAGAGTAGCTATTGACATCGTTGGTCCTTTATCACCACTTTCATCTGGGGGACAGATATATATTAACATTAGTTGATTATGCTTTGAGTTTCCCTGAAGCTGTACCCTTAAAGTCCATAACTAGTACAGAGGTGGCTGAAGCATTTTTGTCCATCTTCTCCAGAGTTGGCATCCCTAGAGAGATTTTGTCTGACGGTGGGACACAATTCACATCTGACTTAATGCAACATCTCTACCAACTTCTGGGAGTGAAGCCTCTCTTCACCACACCCTATCATCCCAGCTGTAATGGGAGGATTGAGCGCCAGCATTCGGTTCTCAAGTCTATTTTAAGGAAACTTTGCTCCCTTAAACCTAAGGAGTGGCATCGTTACCTACCCTGTGCTTTGTTTGCCATGAGGGAAGTTCCCAGTGACTCTTTGGGGTTTTCACCTTTTGAACTTCTCTATGGTAGACAGGCCAGAGGCCCATTGTCCATCCTTCATGACTTATGGACTAATGAGGACGTGAATGCTGAGGTTCAGTTCTCTTATCAGTTTCTCCTTGACCTTAGATCCAAACTTAAGGAGACCTCTGACATAGTTTCGGAAAACTTAAGCTTGTCAATGGACCAGTACAAAACCTATTTTGATTCCAAAAGTCAGAGGAGAAGTTTTAAAGTAGGGGATGAAGTTCTTGTACTTTTGCCTATCAAGTCAAATAAATTATTAGTAGCATGGAAAGGTCCATATAAGGTGTTAAAAATTTGTGGGAAGGTTGATTACCTCATAGAAGTCAAGGGGAAACCTAAGCTTTATCATATCAACATCCTTAAGAAATATTACCGAAGAAATTCGGTTAACTGCCTGAATAACTTTGATTTAGTTTTTCCACACGAACTTGATAAGACAACTGAAGAATGTAAGGTGTGCGTAATTGACACCTCTAACTTGGACTATGATGAAGAACTACATGACTTGGTGACTCTTGACCACTCGGGCGCAACCAACATTAATATTAATGAATCTTTGGATGACCATAAGAAACATGAACTACTTCAATGTGTAACTTCTCAGACGTTTTTACTGATATTCCAGGTGTTACCTCCACTGTAGTCCATAAGATTGACTTAGTGACGGACAATCCTATTAAACGGAAATTATACCCACAGTAGACAAATTATTAAAACTGAAGATCATTGAACCTTCAGTATCTGCATATTGCTCACCAGTAGTCATAGTTAATAAGGAGGATAATTCATATAGACTTGCTATTGACTTTAGAGGCCTTAATGCAATAACTCGGTGGGATGCTGAGCCTATGCCCTTAATAGATAGCGATCTACACAAATTTTATGACTCTTCCTTCTTTTCAGAGATTGATGTTGCACAGGCATATCATCAAGTAATGTTAGATCCTTCTTCTAAGCAGTACACCGCTTTTCCTACCCACCAAGGACTGATGCAGTATAGAATCATGCCCTTCGGTTTGGTAACTGCCTGTGCTACCTACGTGAGACTGATGAGAAAGGTCTTGGGTAATATGCCAAATGTTTCAGTTTATTTTGATAACATTTACGTAATGACATCCACGTGGGGCAAGCATATCCAAACATCAACATCAGTTTTACGTAGGTTACGCTCACATGGCCTCACTGCCAAGCAGAAGAAATGCTTCCTTGGGTATAACAAGATTAAATATCTCGGACTGATCCTTTCTAATAACTCTCTGCAGCCTCTCCCCAGTAAGATCAAAGCTTTATTAGAATTTAAATTCCCCAAAACCAAGAAGCTCATGCATAGCTTTCTCGGTTCTGTAAATTGTTATGCACGGTTTATCCCGAACCTCACTGATCTTACAGACATCTTATCTGACTACCTTAAAAAAGTCTGAAGGAACCTCTTGAACTTTCCGACGTAGCTCGGGAAAAGTTTAATGATGTTAAAAATATCTTCTCGAGAGATCCTATACGTAAGATTCCAGATATTAATAAAAGATTTTGTTTAAGAACTGATGCCTCCAAGACTGGCTTAGGTGCGGTGTTACTACAATACCATGATGGTACTCCCTTCCCTGTATGCCTCCTAAGCTGGAAACTCCTTCCTGCAGAAACGAGATACTCCACCATAGAAAAGGAATGTTTGGCTCTTGTGTGGGGTATCTCCAAACTTAAATTTTATTTTTTGGGAAAAGAATTCATTTTAGAAACGGATCACAAACCTTTGATATACCTAGAAACTTTTAAGGGAACTAACAGTCGCCTCTTGAGGTGGACATTGGCACTCCAGGCTTTTAAGTTCCATATTGTGTATATCAATGGTTCATCCAATTATTTCTCTGACTGGATAAGTCGTGACAGTCAGTAAAAGATTTGTTGCCTTACGCGACTTCCACATTTTAGAACTTTTTCCTCGCCTATTCTTATACTCCTTGACTAAGTCTTGGTATGGGGGAGTGTGAGGGAAAAGTTCAACAGATAGGAGTAACGAGCGAGTATATGGCAACGATAGTTTGATTGCCAGCTGCTTGTTAAGGTAGGGTAAGTCTAGCTCCCGCTATCCCCCCATCCTTTCTCCCCACCCCGAAAGGTGATGCATGGGGCTCCGGCCAAACAGCATTATGATTATAATCAAAAAGAAGCGCTAAGCCACAATGGCTATACAGCGCTGACGGCCAAACAGTAATCACTTGACTCACAGCTCCCAGTACAACTAAGTAAAAGTCTGCTCCTATTCTAGTGGACTTATTGGTTGAATGCTTCACTTTTGACCAATAATAAACTTAGCCCTTTCAGCCTTGATCTCCATGTTAGATGTTTTGATAATCACCACGTCTTTTAGGAATTGTACTTATCATGGAGAGTGATTTCTTAAGCAGTGGGTAACCTGTCTCTCTTTCCAGCTTGGAATGACAGATCGGGTCACCCGCCAACCAACGAGAAGTGTTGAAGGAGAAGGACTTTTGCAAAAGTCCGGAGATGTCACTTTTTGGATCTACCTACCTGATTAACTGTAGGCGACAGCAGACAACCCCTCATTTTGTAGTGGTAAAGAACCTGCTTTCCTGTCATCTGGACTGACTATTCAAGGCTATAGACTCTGTGAAGAACTAGCCGCTGGGTTGTCAGCAACACCTGTGACCCCCCCACATCATCAGTAACGGCTACAATTTCTACAAGACAGTGTCAACCTCCACCAGACACCCCAGCATAACTGTACATAATAACGTTGAATTCAAATGTCATTTTTTCATTTCATTTTTCATTTTTCTTTCAAATAGGATACACCTTCATGTTTCACTGTTTTATCATTGCATTATTAAATAATAAAGTGTTTATCTTTGTGAATTATTTCTTTTTCTATTCATTAAGTTTTCTGAGGAGGAACCATTCTTGGTAATACTGTCTGAAGTTGTTACAGGGCTGAGTAAGCCTTCACACACTAACTTATCATACATAAGGTACCGAAACTTGGATGCTGATTTTTTGTATCACCTTTCTTCCCCACATCACATGACCACTTCACCTGGAATGAACAAAGGTTAACCTTCTTCACTAAGAGGTGTCACCTTTACCTCCAAAAATCTCACCATGAGATTGACGTCGATTGTGCTGACTCCTATCAATTCAACTGTCAAGTTTTGAGAAAATCTCCATTGACTTAAGCGCAAATTATCGCGCTGAAACTGATGTATCATTCAGATATGTTAAAGCTTGAAAAGAATTCACCAAAATTTCATTCAACATTTCACACGTTTATATAATTAAACACCAGTTTACAAATGTTTAAATATATACTGCGGTCACAATCGTGTTCACAAAGAAACAAATGACCTACTTGACCAAGTTCCACCTGAGGATTTATCCAAGGTGACACCGACTGACTGATTCATTTCACCTGCCTACAGTATATTAGCTTTGTCGCTCATATACTGTACTCTTGAGACTGACTGACTGATCACTGACTCCAAGCTAAGGTACTGATTACTTCCCCCCTTACTGATCTTCAACGATTCTTTTCTGTAATGGACTGAGGATGCCACTGGTTGGAGAAACGTTTCCACAATAAAGATACCCAAGTGTTGCACATGTGTCTAATTCATTACAACAAGACACAACACTGCCACTGTGAGAAACATAGTTGGGGTAACTAACTCCAACCAGCACCAGCATCTACAGATTTTATGTACATGTTTCCTTTAGTCATGAGGGGAAAGAACATGTCTAATAATACTTTAATTTACAGATATAGTTATGAGATCATAAGCTGAATAAGGTAATAATTAAGCTATGCTTAATTATAAGTACTGTAATGGTAACAGTAATTCCAAAATGACTGACTAAATACCATTCTTCTAAATCTCATAAAGATATCAATCAGCACAACTAAGCACATACAGTGGAACTTCGGTGTTTGAACTTCATTGGTTCCTAGGTGGTGTTCGAAATTCGAAAAATTCGATGTCCGAAACAGTATTTCCCATTGAAATAAATATAAATGAAATTATTTGGTTCTGGGCTTGAAAAGTTGCCCCCCCCCAAAAAAAAAAAACAGCCCACAATATATTATAATATTTTATCCTATGAAGACACTTATATAATTAATATAATGTTTGTTAATACTCTCACCTGACATTTGTTTCTCTTCAGTCCAAACTAAGAAAAGTTATTCAGTCGTTTCAATTGTGTGCAATGTTTTGTACCAAGAGAAGTGACTCCTTTAGTCACATCTGTCCTTTTAATAACCTCTTAAGTAAGATATTTAAGGCAGATTTAGCCACAAGTTCTTAATTCAATTGTGGTTCTCATACTTTTCGAGGCCATGGTCACTAGTTCTTAGTTATATTATAATTAGTACTGCACTAATATTTGACACAAAACCACAGTAAAAAAATGTATGGGAAGAAAGCATGGAGGTCAAACACAGTGTCCAGGAGCACGACGCCAACTAAACTGAACACTAACCGGTGGTCGGACTCCAGAAAAACTTTCAAAGATTGCGTCATTTTTTCTGAACAAACTTGTTCGAACTCTGGTTCGAGGTCTGGGTCATTCCAATACCGAGGAACAAACTTGTTCGAACTCTGGTTCGAGGTCTGGGTCATTCCAATACCGAGGAACAAACTTGTTCGAACTCTGGTTCGAGGTCTGGGTCATTCCAATACCGAGGAACAAACTTGTTCGAACTCTGGTTCGAGGTCTGGGTCATTCCAATACCGAGGAACAAACTTGTTCGAACTCTGGTTCGAGGTCTGGGTCATTCCAATACCGAGGAACAAACTTGTTCGAACTCTGGTTCGAGGTCTGGGTCATTCCAATACCGAGGTTCCACTATTAAATAATATATATATTGGGTGTCCTTTCAAGTAGTAATGCTTCTACAAATAAATATTCAGGTTAACAACGCGTAATTCAATCAGCCATTACTCAGACAATTTGATCACATCCCACATGTTAGAGACTGAAACTTATGGCGATGTTTCGGCCCAACTTGGACCATTAATCAGTCAGTTTCAGTATCTTACGTTCGGGTTACTTTTGTATTGTTCCAATCATGGTATTGTGCCTCTTATTCTCTTTAGTCAGTTTTATTGCACTGCCACAAATGCGATCAAATATGGTAAATAAACACTATCCCGTCCACTGCGGCTTTCTCAAAATAATACTAGAAACATGGATAACATACATTAAATAAACTATTGTACAAGAATGGTATTCATTACCGACAAGATGAAAATTAGAGACATATGCAACAGCTGGATATCTTAGCGTCTGTAACAACCTTCCTATGGTGTATAAATATACCTAGTGAACGAATTTTGATGTATCCAGTTGGCTCAGTGGCGAGCGTGTCAGTCTGGAGTTTTATGACACTGATCGCGGGTTCTATCCCCACCCGTGGTATAGTTTGTTTGCAATCGTGTTATTACGATTTCGTGAGTCATCTGGGTATCTTTATTGTAGACGTTCCAGTGGGTTTATCAATACAAATAACTGATAAACAGTAAAACTATATAGAAAAGATGAGGTACTCAGTTCTTCAGCCTTGGAGTTGGTGAGGATCACGGTAGTCGTGAAGAATCGGGAGCTCAGGCAAGAAGGCTGGCGCTTATATTCTGGTGTCAGGTGGTAAAGGACGTGTAGGAGACGAAGAAGTTGTTACTGGTAGGTTGGATTCCCTAGTGTAAGTAGGTCGTACCTGAGGGACAGGTCAGTAGTAGTTAAGAAGGTTGTGGAGATGTCCATGATGTTGCAGTGTCTGACAGGTTGAACATGAATGGTACATTAGCGACAGCGTCTTGCCTGTGCTTCAGACTTCACGACTACGGTGCTCTTCACCAACTACAAAGATGAAAGACTGGCTACCTCATCTTTTATATATAGATCTACTGTTTTCCAATTACTTCCTTGAATTTGTATAAATAAAGCCACCGGATGGCGAAACGTGTACAATTAAGACACCTAGATGTTGAAGATATGCAACATATGGGAACATATGCAACATATGGGAATCTTTATTCAGGAAACGTTTCGCCACACAGTGGCTTCATCAGTCCAATACAAAGTAGAAAGGTGTAAGGAGAGGAGGAGTTTGAGGTAATCAGTCCCTCAGCCTGGTTTTGATGTGTTCAGTCCATCAATCTTGTAGAATGTACAGCATAGGGCCGAAGTGGTATCATCTTAGTGGTATCATCCACTAGTCGAAGTAGGTCTTCGTCCTAAGGTTGGACAAGTGTTGAAGAATTCTTTGTAATAAGATCCCATGATGCTGCAGTGTCTGACAGTTGTGATGAATGGTTTGAAAAACCGACAAGTTGAAGATTGAGACACTTATGCAACATATGGGAATCTTTATTGAGGAAACATTTCGCCACACAGTGGCTTTATCAGCCCAATACAGAGTAGAAAGGTGTATGGAGAGGACGAGTTTGAGCTAATCAGTCCCTCAGCCTGGAGTCGATGTGTTCAGTCCAGCTGTCCATCAATCTGCTTCGCCTCACCTGACTACAGTATATTAGCCACGTCTTCGGCCCTATGCTGTACATTCTACAAGATTGATTGACTGAACACATCGACTCCAGGCTGAGGGACTGATTACTTCAAACTCCTCCTCTCCTTACACCTTTCTACTTTGTATTGGACTGATGAAGCCACTGTGTGGCGAAACGTTTCCTGAATAAAGATTCCCATATGTTGCATAAATGTCTTAATCTTCAACTTGTCGGTTTTTCAAACCATTCATCACACCTAGTTTTGCAATTTCAATACATCATTTTCCATAGAGTGTCAGATGCAGCATTCATAGCAGACATTATGTGTACTAGCTGACTGTCTCAAAGTTTCAACAGCTGTTCCAAGGATTAATAAAACTCTCCATCCCCATCCATGTCATAGTCTGAAAACCTCTTGAGTTAATGGAATTTGATGGAAAACAGTTGAGAAAGGATGTTCGGGGTTACGTATTTTTGCAGAGACGACTTTCGCAGTATGTTATAACACAATTATTATTATTATTATAATAAAAAAGAAGCGCTAAACCACAAGGGCTATACAGTGCTGCGGGGCAGAAAGGAAACAAGGGTGTCAGGTGGCAAAAGAGAGAGGGATGATTACTAGGTTTCGGAGAACAGCGAGGATAGTGAAGGGGTAGAGGGTAGAAAGGGCTGAGGGGAGTGCGGAAGGCATCATCATCAGAGCATGTGGAGTAAATCAGTCGTTGTTAAGAAGTCAATGAGAGTCAGGATTAAAGGAGGATCCATCAGCAAGAAGGGAAGGTAAAGAGAGAGAAGTAGATCGGAGACGACGTTGGAGGTCAATTCTGCATGCTCGTTGATAGAGAGGGCAGTCTAACAGAATGTGGCTAACTGATACTGGAACCTGACACTTCTCACAAAGAGGAACAGGGCGCCTCTCCATGAGATACCCATGAGTAAGACGAGTGTGGCCAATGTGAAGACGGGAGAGAGTAGTCTCCCAACCTCGACACTGGTGACAAGAAGACGGCCAGTAACCTATACTCGGTTTAATAGATTGAAGTTTGTTACCGAGCAGAGTAGACCAACGTTATTGCCAACGGGTGTGAAGGTGGGTAGCTATTGCGGCAAAATAGTCCGTAAATGGAACACCTCTATATGAAACTGGTAGGTCATGTACTGTTGACCGAGCAGCAGTGTCTGCCTGTTCATTGCCTTGTACGTCAACATGACCAGGGACCCAACAAAAAACAATATCTTTATGCTTGGTAGAGATGCGGCGTAGCCAAAGTTGGATACGAAGAACTAAGGGGTGAGGTGTATCAAATTTCTGTATAGCCTGTAAAGCACTAAGGGAGTCTGAGAAACCACAAATGATGACACAGGCATAGATGCAATACGGATAAGTACTGCAAGAATGGCATACAATTCAGGAGTAAAAATACTAGCCGAAGACAGTAAACGCCCTCGTACGACGCTGTCCGGAAACACTGCTGCGAATCCTACACCGTCAGAAGACTTAGAGCCATCTGTGTACACTGCGATGGCATGAGAATGAGAGTGGAAGTGATCAAGAAAAAGAGAGCGGGAAGCTACCGTAGACAGTTGGGCTTTCGAGCAAGGGAGTGAGAAAGAACAGACTCGAGCAGCTGGAACTTCCCAGGAGGGTAGGGAAAAGTGAGATGCTACATGAACATAGAAAGGTGGTAATTGAGGAGAAGACAAGAGCGAATGTAGGCGAAGAGAGAAGGGACGGAGCAAACAGGGGCGGCGAACAAATAAAGAATGTCTACTAATATCGGTGACCATTCTATAAACGGAAGGATTGCGGAGATCATGAGAGCGGTTAGATTCTGCTCTTGACTCTCGCCTTGGCAGGTCATAGCAGCTCTCCTTACTTACTCAGTCTCTCTACGATCCCCGATGGGGAGGAGAACCTTTACCAACGTCGTCTCTACCTTGACTTGCACGATGAGCTACGCAAATCGTGTAAAGATCAAGTCAACAAGTGGTACCGTTGATGATTCAACGAAGCTTGCTCTTGCAACTGTTGTGCAAGGAGCATTGCATGTAAAATTCAACGCTATTCTCTCAAAGAAGCTTTAATTGTTGTGTGTCACGACGATGCTGAAGCAGAGAAGTTACTTACTACAGAAGCCACCATTACTCTTACTGCTCAAGGGTTTACTGTTACATCATCTCCTGCCCTCAGGGCAAGGAAATCAGTATTCCTGAAGAAACTGGATAAGATTTTGACCTCTCGACCAATTGCTGAACTCAAGTCATCTATTGAAACTCAAAATACTTGGGCTACTGTCGACAGCATTACCAAAATCCCGAATGCATCGTCTATGCTCAAGGTCACCTTTACCGACGTGAACATGGCTGCCACTGCTCTGAACGAAGGTCTTGCTGTCTACTACTACTACATCAGTCCCACCTACATAGAAGCAGAGAGATACCACTACATCCAACATTGCTGGAACTGTTATTCTTATCTTCACACCACCAAGGCATGTCCAGTAAAAGACAAGAAGTTCTGCACTACATGTGGTAGTGAGGGACACACCTTCAGTTCCTGTACCGCTGCTGCTCCAACACAACCAGCGTGTTTAAACTGCCAAAGTAATGATCACCATACACTGACAGCAAAATATCCTACAAGAAAGGATATTATGAAGAAAACACAAGATGCAGCAAAGAAAAAATCTACCAACAACACACCAACGTATGCCGCAATTGCAAAGTTGCAAGCAGACACTACAAAATTACTTCAAGCATCTACTCAGCCCGCCTCCACCACCACCACCATCACTCCTCCAACATGTGACGTAACGAAGATCCACTATTGTCTACTATACGCTCACATGCAGAACATAGCTGTACCTGGATCCTTTAACTCTACCATCAACGAGTTATTTGCATTAAATAACATGCCATCATTAACATTTCCAGCATCTCCACCTTCTGAAGAAATTCTCAAATTCACCAAGGACTTAATCACAACCTCTGCTGCAGAAGCTCCATCAACACCACGAACTAGTGACGTCACTCCAACAACGTCCAATGAGAAGCCTCCACCGCCACCACACCTCACCGAATCCAACCAATCAGAAGCCTTGCCACAAGAACCATCTTCCTATTCGACTATTGAAGATGACAACGAATCAACACCACCTTCCTCAACTCCACCACCGCCTTCTCCACCTCGCTCACGTCGATTACCTGGAACACTATGGGTTAAACACAAAGGACTCATGTTCTACACCACGAAGCAATACCCCAGCTCAATGACTCGCCTAGAACTCGTCCAACATCTCCAAGACAACACTGCAACGTACACTTTTGATGATAAGCCATTGCGGACCTTCAACCAGATAGTCCACCAACTCCAAACCAACGAACTCTTCTACAGCTTTCCTATATGTGTGCGACAACTCTCTAGAACAAAATTCCAAGCATTGATAACCAGACCAAGAGAATAACTAACTCATCCTGCCTGCTGCCTACTGACACTCTTAGCTCCTGCCGCTGCCTTCGCCATCCTCTCCTAGTGAGCCAAGTAACGACATCATTCAAGCCTCTCCATCTACGTCTCCAGTACTTCGGTATCACATGTCCCAAAGTGGTTGGGCCACTTGCCTTGATTCCTCCTCTTTCCCTCCTTCCCATCCTTTTCCAATTATTTCCATCCTTCCTTATCCTTCTTCCTTCCCATCTCACGACAGCTCTCGTCGTCTTTCGTTCCGTTTCCGCTGCAGTAGCTCCAACACCACCAACAACTAGTGACGTCACTCGAACAACGTCCAATGAGAAGCCTCCACCGCCACCACTCCTCATTGAAACCGACCAATCAGAAGCCTTGCCACCAGAAACATCTTCCTATTCGTCTACTGAAGATGACAATGAAGATGACAATGCATATTCACTTCCACCTTCAACACCACATAACAAGAAAGAAAAACCAGCACCAATAATATCATCTTACGACTCTCGACTCGATACAGTACAAGATGAAGATAACGACAAGTACATTAATTGAGATGGAGTCACTTTTTGCACCACAGCAAATTATCCTCAAGACATGCAGCCATCTGAACTCCAATCTCACCTCATCCAAAAGAAAGTCAAGTTTGTCATTGAATCTTCTAGCTATAATTCTAAAGTTGAACTTTCAAATATTCTAAAGCATATTGAAAAATGCTCTCAAGATCCTCGATCTCGACACTTGTTAACACGTCTCATGATAGTTCCTATCCAACGATTTAAACGTCTTGAAAATGGAACTGTACTCTCCAAGAACACTTACATCGTTAAACAACGCCACAACTCCAAGTAACCACCAAGCCACTATGAACTGACCAATCAACAATAAGCTCCTCCCTTGTCGCTTGCAGCCTCCTGTCACCATCGAGACGCAGTTTTTTCCATCCAGCAAGATGCAGCCAGCACTTGCAGAGTTCCTGTTGCCTTCTACATCGTCTTCGTCAGTGTTTATCCAGGCTTAGCAGTTGAGTCAAGTCCTGACTCTTCTCTCTTCGACTCAAGACATTCCTCTCACCGTCTATTCTTCGCCCTGTCCCTACTTGCCCCTCGCCTCTCGTGGGTCCTTACCTGTGAGTCCTATGTATGTATGCATCATGAGAGCGTATATAGTAGCGAAGGCAATGGGCATCACAGCGATCGGACAAGGATGGAACGTTCGCTTCTGCATAGAGGCTCCCAACAGGGTAAGAGCGAAAAGCACCAAGGCATAAACATAATCCTTGGTGATGAATGGGGTTAAGGCTAGAGAGAGTAGCAGGAGAGGCCGCTGAATAGATCTGGTCACCATAATCGAGTTTCGATAAAATGAGGGTGGAATGTAGGTGAAGGAGAGTTCGACAATAAGCTCCCCATGAAAGATAAGCAAGGTTCATCAGGCTGTGACAAGTTGCCTTCAGAGAGGTAATGTGAGGTTTCCAGGATAACCTACGGTCAAAGAGAAGGCCTAGAAACCTGACTGTATCACGTTAAGGGATACGGGAACCATAGAGGTACAAAGGATGATCAGAGATGACAGAGCGTCTAGTGAAAGTAATTTGGTGAGTTTTGGTACTGGAAAATTTAAACCCATGTGTGGTGGCCCAATTGGAAACACACGGTCGACCACATGCTGGAGAGAAGCTGTAATGAGGTGACAGTCAGCGCCTGCACAGGCAATAGCGAAGTCGTCAACATAGAGTGATAATCAAATATTGGATGGAAGACTAGAGGCCAACTCATTTATAGCAAGGAGAAAAAGTGTTGTGCTCAGAACACATTCCTGGGGGACACCTTCAGCTTGGATAAAGTCCGGGGAGAGCACATTATTAACCCGAGCACGGAAATGTCTGTCGGTTAAAAAGTTCTTAAGGAAGGATGGTAGATTGCCTCGAAGGCCTAAGGAGTGGGCTTGGGCCAAAATATTATACCTCCAAGTTGTGTCATATGCCTTCTCAAGGTCAAAAAATATGGCAATAACCGAGTGGTTATTTGCAAAGGCATAACGAACATACGTATCCAAGTGTAGTAAGGGGTCTATGGTAGAACGGCCCTTACGAAAGCCATATTGATGAGTGGAGAGACTGTTGTGTGTCTCTAAATACCACATTAAACGTCTATTTACCAGGCGTTCCATCACTTTGCAACTGCACTGGTAAGAGCAATGGGACGATAGTGGGAGGCTTCATGTCCCGTAGTGCCTGGTTTGCGGAAAGGGAGAACAATGGCAGATTTCCACAGCTGTGGAAGAACTCCTTGTGGCCAAATAAGATTAAAAAGGCGTAATAGGACTGCAAGGGCTGACTGATGTAAATGTTATAGCATACGAATATGAATGTCTTCGGGCCCAGCTGTCGATGATCGGCAAGCTGAGAGTGTTGCCTCCAGTTCCTGAAGTGTAAAAGGCACATTATACTGTTCTTCTCTGAGAGAAGAAAAGTCCAAGCGTGCTAACTCTCCGGCAGACTTTGCAGAAAGAAACGAGGGGCATAGATGGAGCCCCTGAGAAATATGGACCAGATGATTGCCAATTTCATTGGCAACATCTAGTGGGTTTGCTATATCAACACCGGCAACCCAAAGAACAGGAGCTGGGCCAGGAGAATATTTACCACTCAGTTTTCGTACTTTTTTCCAGACTGCACTCAGAGAGGAAGCAGAGGTGATGGTGGAGACATAATCTCGCCAGCAAGTGCGTTTAGCATCACGGATGACACGGCGAGTGCACGCTTCTGCTTAAAATCAAGAAGTCTCTCTGTGGTTCTATTGTACCCGTACCTGCCCCACGCAGCGCGTTTCAAACGTACTGCACGAGCACAAGCAGGAGACCACCAAGGCACGCATTTCTGAGAATGCCTTCCCGAAGTTTGGGGTATAGAATGAGAAGCTGCGGTTAAAACGGAGGACGAGAAGAGGTGTAAGAGTTCATCATTGGAGGACGAAGAAAAAACCTCACTAAAAACAGTTAGTTGTGAGTAAAGGTTCCAATTTGCCTTATCAAATTGCCAGCGTGGGTTACGAAAAGGTGGTGAATATGAAGGGGCAGTAAGAATGATTGGAAAATGATCGCTGTCATGTAAATCTGGGAGAACAGACCAGGCGAAGTCTAATGCGGCAGAGGAAGAGCAGACTGAGAGATCGATGCAAGACAGAGTATGAGTCCGAGGATCAAAATGGGTGTGAGTACCTGTATTTAAAACATGGAGGGGGTGGGAAGCAAGAAAAGCCTCTAACTGAATGCCACGGGAATCACAATGAGACCCCCCCCAGAGGAAATGATGGGCATTAAAATAGCCATGTAACAGAAGTGGTGGCGGTAATGGCGAAACAAGAAAGGCAATATCTGGGATAGATAATGCCCGAGAAGTAGAGAGATACAAAGAACAGAGTGTATACCACCTATGTAAGTGGATACGGGCTGCTGTGTAATGCAGCAAAGTACGAACAAATAGCTGATGTTACGGAATATCAGTGCATAGAAGAAGGACACTTTCATTAAAGGTCCCATCAGGAAAAGGATCTGAAGAATACAATAAATTTTAGCCTGAGATGGGATAGATAACAGCAGAGTGTAATTTTGGTTCCTGTAAGCAAACACCAAAAGGGAAAAACTGGAAGAGCAACATTTGAAGCTCACCCCGATTACCCCTGAGGTCGCGTATATTCCACTGTAAATAGGCCGTGATTGGCAACGATAAAGATACTAGAAATCCGCAAGTAAAGGTACCTATGGACTAGAGGGGTTAGAAAAGTCCACATGTGGTGGCAACGGAAAACGTTCAAGCAGCGAAGGAACCGTGCACTGTGAAGAAAGGAGTTGCACAGATGGAGAAGAATAAAGAAAAGGTACAGAGGGTGGATCAGTGTCCATTGATGGTTTGGTCTCTCCAATATATTCAGAGATTGCTTCAAGTGTTTCGCAGTTCAGAGATGTCGTATGGGAGACAATATTGGAGATGGAAGGAGGAAGAGTTTGAGTAAAGATCGGAACTGTAATGGACTGTACCAAGGTGGGGGGGGGCGAAAGGGTGGAGGGAACTGGAGAAGTGTGGGAGGGGACAGAAGAGGCAGAAACCTGGGAGGTGGCAGAAGAAGAAACTTGGGAGGGGACAGGGGAGGAAGGCACAGTACGAGGAGGAGGATGAACCTCCAAACTTGTAACGGAGCCAGTGAAAGGGGAAGACCCAGGTACAGAGACCGAGAAGGTAAAATGTGGAGGTGGATGAAGGGAAGGAGGGGTTAAAAGAGATTTTCTGGACCTCTGAGAAGTAGAGGGACGATTGGGAGGAGGTGTCGTACAAGGTCTTGTCGATACCGGGGTTTGTGAGGGAGAACGCGAAGAAGCGAGAACAGACTGAGGTGTTGAAGTAGGGACATCTGAGCCCCGGACAGCAAAAGAATTAGATACAGGAGTGATTATGGGACTGGCAACCGCAGAGGAGGCTGCAGAAGATGGGACCCCAGAAGTGGGGGGACGTTTTAAAACACGAGAATAAGAAACACGGGATAGTCTCCCTTGGAGGCAGAGATGAGAAACTGCCATAGCATGAGGGAGACCTTCTGCCTCTTTGAGGCAACGAATTTCCCGCTCATTTAAGTAGACCTGGCAACGGCGAGAGTAAGAAGGGTGAACCTCATGACAATTAAGGCAAGAGGGAGGTGTACTGCAAGACGTGTTAGAATGGTCATCAGCACCACAGACTGGGCATTCAGCTATAGATCTGCAATATTTCACTGGGTGGCCAAATCACCAGCAATTTCTACACTGTTGCGATGTAGGGATCACCTTTCGAACTTGTAACCGATGTCCTGCTACATAAACAGAGGATGGGAGTTCACGGCTGTCAAAAGTTAAACGAGCCACATTGCAAGGGTATCGTCTCCGCCCACAGGCAGGAAGAACATAAGTGTTTACCTTGAGAATTGGGAGATCTTGGAGTTCCAGCTGTTCGAGAATGTCATTGTCACATGTCTGGAAATTCT
This sequence comes from Cherax quadricarinatus, assembly GCF_038502225.1. Taxonomy (NCBI): domain Eukaryota; kingdom Metazoa; phylum Arthropoda; class Malacostraca; order Decapoda; family Parastacidae; genus Cherax; species Cherax quadricarinatus. The sequence continues at coordinate 28,355,444 of NC_091344.1, read as the reverse complement.
GTTGGACTATGGTATGGGGCAGAATGACACTACCACTACAAGAATTGAGGGAATGATGCTTTTCTATAGTGATAGGAATAGTATCGATATGTGAAAGATATGTAGCATTCTGCACTATGATGATGCGTGTACCACTCTTAAGAGCATGAAAGGAAATATCTCTACCAACATGGCATAGGAGTGCTTTGCCAATACTATGGTCAGAAAGATAGGCAATAGAAGAAGTCGGTCTTAAAGTGAAGAATTTAGTCCATTGTGTGGTCTGAAACTCAGTGTGGAGAGGGAGTGCATGACGTGTCGGTCTTTTCCGAGTAGAATGGGAAGGTAACGAAGTAACATCATCAGGAGATTGTCGTTGGCATTTAGAAGTGGGACCAGAGTTGGTCCGACGTGGGACGGGCTGGCAATTCAAAAATTGCCACACCAAAGAGGGAGAGGCCGGAAGCATAGTCAAAGGAGAGCGGAGGTCAGACAAATCGAAGGAGTCAGTCGAAACCCCGGCACCTGAAGCGGGTGATGAAACAGCACCAGCGAGAGGGACAGGGGGCCTTAGGAGTGTCCGAAGAGTGGTCAAAAGACGAGGCGAGGTCAGAACGGGGTGTGGTAACAAGAAGGAGCCTGGGAGTAGCAGGGTCATGGATTTGGGCTGCCATGGTTAGGTTACTTCTTTCTTTTTGTTTTTTAAGAAAAAAAAGAAAGAAGAAAAGAAAATAAAAATAAAAAAAAGAATAAAAAAGGGGGGGCCGGGGAGGGATAGTTCCTAGGAGGGATGAAAGGGCCAGAAATCTCCCTCCACGCCCAAGAGGACCTCGGTACCGCTAGCAGCGCAGATGCAGCGTGGAACCCATGCCATACCCTACCCTTCATGCCAGTAAACCAGCAATCCGGGATAGCAACTTCACATCTGCCGAGCTACCTCAGTGGACAAAAGAGAGGGCGGCCGGATATCCACCACAAAGCATACCTCCTTCGGCCACCACCCCCAGAATCCGAAAGGTGGCTTCCAGAGATACACCCATCGCCCGAAAGACACCCAAAGCCACCCTCCGGGATACCGGAGAGGGATCGGGACATCCACAGGCGATCCAGATTCCACAGCAAACTACGCCACCGCCAAGAACCTCAACGGAATGGGATGGACCCCGGTACCCTTTCCCCTACCTAGGAACTAGTGCGCCTGTGGGAAAAATCCCAAAGGCCAAAAAAAGGAAGGGAAAAGGGAGGGGTGGTGAGGAGGAGGAGGAAAGGAAAAAGGGGAGGATGGGATAGGGAAGGGGGGATTGGGGGGTAATTAGGTTCGGTCTTAGGAAGGAGACCGACAGATCTAATTCCTCAGACCAAGAGCCTCTTCACCACGCCAATGAGCCCTCCTTCAAGAAGTTTATAACACAAGGCTGCCAGAGAACATGTGCTCTTCCCACTAAACATAACAGCCATTGCTTGCCTTCCCCGGTTTTCTATGTCAGTGCGATGGTTGCCTGGTAAAGTAAATATCGCACATGACTGGAAGACTGAATCACTTTTCACAAGTTTCTGGAAGACACATTTGTTTCCTTCATCATAAACCCATGACGTTGAATTGCATCCCGTGAAAGCATGAAGAAATAACAGTTATGTACACATTCTCTTTCGGGTGAAGAGCCTAGGTTGAGTATATGATTATTTGATAACGATTATATGTACATATCTCACTGCCAGTAACTGACTGTACGACCTAAAATACAGTGGTTTGCATCAGCTGTAAAGGAGAAGAAGATTTAACAAGACTGTGTCCTTTCCAATCAGCGTGGTTGGTTGCGCATCTTCAGTATTAACTGTGACCTTGTTTTGTTTCACATTAGCGTCCCCTTCTTCCTGATTGACAGTATAACTTAACTTTCCACACCTCATCACTTATTAAGCTTATTAGATGCTGCTTTCTACTACTTGAAATAAAGTTCACAACTATTGTACTCTGTCAATCAGAAAAAAATGTCTTCAACTACATAATCTGGTTTGACATAGCTTGTGATAATCTATTTATACCGAAACACTTTACTATACGACTAGTCGTACCACATCTTATGATGAATGTGCACCAGGAATTCGGGCCAATGCAGGTGATGCACTTGCACTGATAAACCATTAGGTAATGGTACAATGACAAGAAATGTCACTGCTTGTACCTTGTATGGTTTGTCTAGTAATGGTTACATTGTGCTGGGTGTTTTTCCTCACAAACAGATACTTTAACATGTTTTCTAGTGTCTCTGGAAGGAAGTAACGTGTACAGTCGACTTTAAGCTACTCATATTTTAGGTAGTAATTAGTAATAAAAGGTACAGTTGGCCACGTGGAAGCTCAGACGAATTAGGGCAGAAGATTTGTAGTAACTGCTCCAAGTAATAAACTGTATTTGAATTTGAATAAATACGTGTGTCCACTCAGTTAGTATTGTAACAGAGATGATGAACGGTAGATGAGTCGTCGATTTCCGAATATAATATTAGTTCACTATGTGTTAGCTAAGGTCTTGATATTACGAGTACAAGATGAAATAATGTTATAACTGATCATTCCTTCATTCGAAGAAAATCAAAACAATAATTACGATTAGTTGAATGATAGGTTAATACTCGTGTTATTTTACATTGATATCCCTCTCTGTCTGTCTCTCTGTGTCTCCCTCAGGTTATAAGGGTTATTTACCCTATTACATTTGTATCTTAAAAAAGAGGTTAGACAACTATATGAGTGTGAATTATTAAATTTGAACAGAACCTGCCTAAGGACCAGTAGACATGTTGCTTTATTCCTCCATTATGTTCGTCTCTAATGTTAAGAAAACTTTGATCCTTAAAATAGACATTAAAGTAAGTCTTTTTTGTTCAGTCTGAAATGACAAAAAAAAGCAGAGCGTGTGTACCCCTGGCAGCAGGTCACTTAAGAGGAAGGGGGATGGGGAGTGATCACTCGCTACCACCACCCCTGGCAGCAGGTCACTTAAGAGGAAGGGGGATGGGGAGTGATCACTCGCTACCACCACCCCTGGCAGCAGGTCACTTAAGAGGAAGGGGGATGGGGAGTGATCACTCGCTACCACCACCCCTGGTAACAGGTAACTTAAGAGGAAGAGTGATGGAGAGAGATCACTCGCTACCACCACCCCTGGTAACAGGTAACTTAAGAGGAAGAGTGATGGAGAGAGATCACTCGCTACCACCACCCCTGGTAACAGGTAACTTAAGAGGAAGAGTGATGGAGAGAGATCACTCGCTACCACCACCCCTGGTAACAGGTAACTTAAGAGGAAGAGTGATGGAGAGAGATCACTCGCTACCACCACCCCTGGTAACAGGTAACTTAAGAGGAAGAGTGATGGAGAGAGATCACTCGCTACCACCACCCCTGGTAACAGGTAACTTAAGAGGAAGAGTGATGGAGAGAGATCACTCGCTACCACCACCCCTGGTAACAGGTAACTTAAGAGGAAGAGTGATGGAGAGAGATCACTCGCTACCACCATCCCAGGTAACAGGTAACTTAAGAGGAAGAGTGATGGAGAGAGATCACTCGCTACCACCACCCCTGGTAACAGGTAACTTAAGAGGAAGAGTGATGGAGAGAGATCACTCGCTACCACCACCCCTGGTAACAGGTAACTTAAGAGGAAGAGTGATGGAGAGAGATCACTCGCTACCACCACCCCTGGTAACAGGTAACTTAAGAGGAAGAGTGATGGAGAGAGATCACTCGCTACCACCATCCCTGGTAACAGGTAACTTAAGAGGAAGAGTGATGGAGAGAGATCACTCGCTACCACCACCCCTGGTAACAGGTAACTTAAGAGGAAGAGTGATGGAGAGAGATCACTCGCTACCACCATCCCTGGTAACAGGTAACTTAAGAGGAAGAGTGATGGAGAGAGATCACTCGCTACCACCACCCCTGGTAACAGGTAACTTAAGAGGAAGAGTGATGGAGAGAGATCACTCGCTACCACCACCCCTGGTAACAGGTAACTTAAGAGGAAGAGTGATGGAGAGAGATCACTCGCTACCACCACCCCTGGTAACAGGTAACTTAAGAGGAAGAGTGATGGAGAGAGATCACTCGCTACCACCATCCCTGGTAACAGGTAACTTAAGAGGAAGAGTGATGGAGAGAGATCACTCGCTACCACCACCCCTGGTAACAGGTAACTTAAGAGGAAGAGTGATGGAGAGAGATCACTCGCTACCACCACCCCTGGTAACAGGTAACTTAAGAGGAAGAGTGATGGAGAGAGATCACTCGCTACCACCACCCCTGGTAACAGGTAACTTAAGAGGAAGAGTGATGGAGAGAGATCACTCGCTACCACCATCCCTGGTAACAGGTAACTTAAGAGGAAGAGTGATGGAGAGAGATCACTCGCTACCACCATCCCTGGTAACAGGTAACTTAAGAGGAAGAGTGATGGAGAGAGATCACTCGCTACCACCACCCCTGGTAACAGGTAACTTAAGAGGAAGAGTGATGGAGAGAGATCACTCGCTACCACCACCCCTGGTAACAGGTAACTTAAGAGGAAGAGTGATGGAGAGAGATCACTCGCTACCACCACCCCTGGTAACAGGTAACTTAAGAGGAAGAGTGATGGAGAGAGATCACTCGCTACCACCATCCCTGGTAACAGGTAACTTAAGAGGAAGAGTGATGGAGAGAGATCACTCGCTACCACCATCCCTGGTAACAGGTAACTTAAGAGGAAGAGTGATGGAGAGAGATCACTCGCTACCACCACCCCTGGTAACAGGTAACTTAAGAGGAAGAGTGATGGAGAGAGATCACTCGCTACCACCACCCCTGGTAACAGGTAACTTAAGAGGAAGAGTGATGGAGAGAGATCACTCGCTACCACCACCCCTGGTAACAGGTAACTTAAGAGGAAGAGTGATGGAGAGAGATCACTCGCTACCACCACCCCTGGTAACAGGTAACTTAAGAGGAAGAGTGATGGAGAGAGATCACTCGCTACCACCACCCCTGGTAACAGGTAACTTAAGAGGAAGAGTGATGGAGAGAGATCACTCGCTACCACCACCCCTGGTAACAGGTAACTTAAGAGGAAGAGGGATGGGGAGTGATCACTCGCTACCACCACCCCTGGTAACAGGTAACTTAAGAGGAAGAGGGATGGGGAGTGATCACTCGCTACCACCACCCCTGGTAACAGGTAACTTAAGAGGAAGAGTGATGGAGAGAGATCACTCGCTACCACCACCCCTGGTAACAGGTAACTTAAGAGGAAGAGGGATGGAGAGAGATCACTCGCTACCACCACCCCTGGTAACAGGTAACTTAAGAGGAAGAGTGATGGAGAGAGATCACTCGCTACCACCACCCCTGGTAACAGGTAACTTAAGAGGAAGAGGAATGGGAGTGATCACTCGCTACCACCACCCCTGGTAACAGGTAACTTAAGAGGAAGAGGAATGGGGAGTGATCACTCGCTACCCCATCCCCTGGTAACAGGTAACTTAAGAGGAAGAGGAATGGGAGTGATCACTCGCTACCACCACCCCTGGTAACAGGTAACTTAAGAGGAAGAGTGATGGAGAGAGATCACTCGCTACCACCACCCCTGGTAACAGGTAACTTAAGAGGAAGAGGGATGGAGAGAGATCACTCGCTACCACCACCCCTGGTAACAGGTAACTTAAGAGGAAGAGTGATGGAGAGAGATCACTCGCTACCACCACCCCTGGTAACAGGTAACTTAAGAGGAAGAGGGATGGGGAGTGATCACTCGCTACCACCACCCCTGGTAACAGGTAACTTAAGAGGAAGAGGGATGGGGAGTGATCACTCGCTACCACCACCCCTGGTAACAGGTAACTTAAGAGGAAGAGGGATGGGGAGTGATCACTCGCTACCACCACCCCTGGTAACAGGTAACTTAAGAGGAAGAGGGATGGGGAGTGATCACTCGCTACCACCACCCCTGGTAACAGGTAACTTAAGAGGAAGAGTGATGGGGAGTGATCACTCGCTACCACCACCCCTGGTAACAGGTAACTTAAGAGGAAGAGTGATGGAGAGAGATCACTCGCTACCACCACCCCTGGTAACAGGTAACTTAAGAGGAAGAGTGATGGAGAGAGATCACTCGCTACCACCACCCCTGGTAACAGGTAACTTAAGAGGAAGAGGGATGGGGAGTGATCACTCGCTACCACCACCCCTGGTAACAGGTAACTTAAGAGGAAGAGGGATGGGGAGAGATCACTCGCTACCACCACCCCTGGTAACAGGTAACTTAAGAGGAAGAGGGATGGGGAGTGATCACTCGCTACCACCACCCCTGGTAACAGGTAACTTAAGAGGAAGAGTGATGGAGAGAGATCACTCGCTACCACCACCCCTGGTAACAGGTAACTTAAGAGGAAGAGTGATGGAGAGAGATCACTCGCTACCACCACCCCTGGTAACAGGTAACTTAAGAGGAAGAGTGATGGAGAGAGATCACTCGCTACCACCACCCCTGGTAACAGGTAACTTAAGAGGAAGAGGGATGGGGAGTGATCACTCGCTACCACCACCCCTGGTAACAGGTAACTTAAGAGGAAGAGGGATGGGGAGAGATCACTCGCTACCACCACCCCTGGTAACAGGTAACTTAAGAGGAAGAGGGATGGGGAGTGATCACTCGCTACCACCACCCCTGGTAACAGGTAACTTAAGAGGAAGAGTGATGGAGAGAGATCACTCGCTACCACCATCCCTGATAACAGGTAACTTAAGAGGAAGAGTGATGGAGAGAGATCACTCGCTACCACCACCCCTGGTAACAGGTAACTTAAGAGGAAGAGTGATGGAGAGAGATCACTCGCTACCACCACCCCTGGTAACAGGTAACTTAAGAGGAAGAGGGATGGGGAGAGATCACTCGCTACCACCACCCCTGGTAACAGGTAACTTAAGAGGAAGAGGGATGGGGAGTGATCACTCGCTACCACCACCCCTGGTAACAGGTAACTTAAGAGGAAGAGTGATGGAGAGAGATCACTCGCTACCACCACCCCTGGTAACAGGTAACTTAAGAGGAAGAGTGATGGAGAGAGATCACTCGCTACCACCACCCCTGGTAACAGGTAACTTAAGAGGAAGAGTGATGGAGAGAGATCACTCGCTACCACCACCCCTGGTAACAGGTAACTTAAGAGGAAGAGGGATGGGGAGTGATCACTCGCTACCACCACCCCTGGTAACAGGTAACTTAAGAGGAAGGGGGATGGGGAGTGATCACTCGCTACCACCACCCCTGGCAGCAGGTCACTTAAGAGGAAGGGGGATGGGGAGTGATCACTCGCTACCACCATCCCTGGTAACAGGTAACTTAAGAGGAAGAGGGATGGGGAGTGATCACTCGCCAGCGCCACTAACATCATGAGTTATAATTACTGTAAATATTTTAAGTAATAAAGCGGGCAAATAAATGAGCACTACCGTAGTAGACCTGTGGGATGTTAAGGTTGTGTGTGTGTGTGTGTGTGTGTGTGTGTACTCACCTAATTGTGGTTGTGGGGGTCGATTCACTGCTCGTTACTAGGTCCACTCTCTCCCTGCTCCATGAGCTTAATCAAACTTCGTCTTAAAGATATGTATGGATCGTGCCTAAACTACATTTCTTTCCAGGTTGGTCAATTTGTCAGTGGTGTTACTGTGTACCGTGTAGTATACTTAGATAATTCCAGCTACTTTATAGATATGCTCCCTTGCTACCCGTGACGTAACGCAACTCATCACATGTGAGCGGTAAGCTAGAAGCAATCTCCCTCAGTTATCCTCGCCACGCTCGGAAGGCATAGACAAGACAGGCAGGCTCCTTAATTATATACTTCCAAGACATCCAACGTGTGTATTTCTTACTCCAATATCTCCTCACGAACCCCCACGACACACTTCCTGAAAACTCTATAACTGAAGAAATACTTCCTAACATCCCTGTGACTCATCTGACTCTTCAATTACCAGTTGTGACAGTTTGTTGCTGTGGTGCATCTGTGGACATCCTGTACCTGTCCACCTTGTCAATTCCTCTAGTATTTTATATGTCCTTTTAATGTCCTCCCCTGTCGCTCCTCTCCTCCAGTGTCGTCAGTTTGATTTCCTTTAACGTCTCCTCGTAGGACATGCCCTTTAGCTCCGGGACTAGTCTTGTTGCAAACTTTTGCATTTTAATTTCTTGACGTGCTTGACCAGATGTTGTTCCCATACTTGTGCTGCATACTCCAGTGTTGGCATGACGTACACGGTGTACAGAGTCTTAAACGATTCCTTGCTATGGTTTCAAAACGCTATTCTTAGGTTTGCCCCGCACCCATATGCTGCATTAGTTATTTGGTTGATGTGCTCCTCAGGACATGTGCTCGGTATTATGCTCACACCATGATCCTTTCCCTTGAGTGACGTTTGCAGTTGTTGGTCCAGGCATGCAGCCTGTCCAGATCCATTTGTAGTTCTACCTGATCCTCATTCACTTGAATTCTCCGCATTAGTTTCACATCATCTGCAAATAGGAACACTTCTGAATCTATCCCTTCTGTCAAGTAATTCACATATACCAGAAACAGCACCGGCTCTAGGACTGAACTTGTAGAACTCCGCTCGTCACAGGCGCCCACTCTGACACCTCGTCAAAGACCATCACTCGTTGTTTCCATTCTGACAGGTATTCTCTGATCAATTGCAGTGCCTTTCCTGTTATTCCTGTCTGCTCCTCATCTTTTGCACTAATCTCTTGTGCGGTACAGCATCGAAAGCCTTCTTCAGTTCATGAAAATTTGGCCTACAAACCCTTCTCTCTCTCTCCTGCCTTTTTTCTGTCACCTTGTCGTAAACTCTAGTAGGTTTGTAAGACAGAATTTCCCCTTTCTGAAACAGAGCAGGTTATTTTGTGTGTATATGTGTGTGTTAGTGTTTTATGTGTATCTATGTGTGTGTATGTATGTCAGCGTGTATATTAGTTACTAATTGTCAAAGTCACTTGTCGATAGATATTTGGCCTGTTTTCTTTCAAAGGTAAGGTTGGTGGAGGTGGTGTGTGTGTGTGTGTGTGTGTGTGTGTGTGTGTGTGTGTGTGTGTGTGTGTGTGTGTGTGTGTGTGTGTGTGTGTGTGTGTGTGTGTGTGTGTGTGTGTGTGTGTGTGTGTGTGTGTGCGTGCGTGTGTGTGTGTGTGCGTGCGTGTGCCTTTGTGGGTGTGGAAGTATGTGAATATGTGTGTGTTTACTCTTAACTTTGTGTGTGCGCGCCCGCGTGTGCATGATTGCGTGTACCAGTGTGTGCGCGCGCGTGTGCATGATTGCGTGTACCTGTGTGCGCGCGCGTGTGCATGATTGCGTGTACCTGTGTGTGCGCGCGCGTGTGCATGATTGCGTGTACCTGTGTGTGCGCGCGCGTGTGCATGATTGCGTGTACCTGTGTGTGTACTCACTGTGTCTGTACTCACCTGTTTGTGCTTGCAGGGGTCGATTCATAGCTCCTGGCCCCGCCTCTTCACTGATCGCTACTAGGTCCTCTCTTTCCCTGCTCCATGAGCTTTATCCTGCCTCCACTACGTCACTTTCCAAACTATTCCACTTCCTGACAACTCTATGACTGAAGAAATACTTCCTAACATCCCGTTGATTCTTCTGAGTCTTTAGCTTTCAATCGTGACCCCTAGTTGCTGTGTCCCATCTCTGGAACATCATGTCTCAGTCCACCTTGTCAATTCCTCGCAGTTTTTTATATGATGTTTTCATGTCTCCCATAACCCTCATGTTCTCCAGTATTGTCAGGCCGATTTCCCATACCCTTTCTTCGTAGGATATTCCCCTTAGCTCCGGGACTAGTGTTGTGGCAAACCTTTGCACTTTCCATAATTTCCTGACGTACTTGACCTGGTGTGGGTTCCAGAGTAGTGTTACATACTCCAATATGGACCTTACGTACACGGTGAACAGTCTTGAACGATTCCTTTCAGAGGCACTGTCTGATCCTCATCCGATTTAATTCTTCTCATCATTTCACATCATCTGCGAACAGGGACACTTCTAATTCTATCCCTTCCGTCACGTCATTCACATATAAAAAAAACAGCACTGGTCCTAGGACTGAGCCCTGTGGAACCCCGCTCGTCACAGGCGCCCACTCTGGCACCTCGTCTCTTACAATGACTCGTTGTTGCCTCTCTGTCAGTTATTCTCTGATCCATTGCAGTGCCTTTCCTGTTATGCGTTCCTGATCCTCTAGCTTTTGCACTAATCTCTTATGTGGAACTGTGCCGATGGTCTTTTTACAGTCCAATAAAATGCATTCTACCCACCCCCTCTCTCTCTTGTCTTCTGTTACCCTGTCATAAAACTCCAGTGTGACACAGGATTTCCCTTCCCTGAAATCGTGCTGGTTGTCGTGTGTAAGTTTGTTCCTTTCTAGGTGCTCCACCACTCTCCTCCTGATAATCTTCTCCATGACTTGGCATACTATACATGTCAGTGACACTGATCTGTACTTTAATGCCCTTTGTCTATCATCTTTCTTAAAAATTGGGACTACCTTTGCCCTCTTCCACTCCTCAGGTAGTTCCCCAGTTTCAATGGATGAGTTGAAAATTTTTGTTATTGGCAAACAGTGTCTCTGCTCCCTCTCTAAGCACCCACGGAGACATGTTGTCTGGTCCCACCTCCTTTGAGGTATCTAGTTCACTTAGCAGTGTCACCTCCTCCTCCTCCTCGGCTGTGGGTATTTCGTACAACACTTGTTTGTGTATCCCTTTCTGGCTTTCGGGAGTCCATCCTATCTCAACTGTTAATCCTTCTTTAAATTTCATGCTGAGCTCCTCACATACGTCTCAGTCGTTTCTTGTGAGCTCCCCTCCTTCCTTCCTCAGCCTGATTACCTGGTCCTTATCTGTTGTTTTCCTCTTAATGTGGCTATACAACAACTTCGGGTCAGACTTGGTTTTCGATGCTTTGTCGTTTTCGTATTGCCCTGGGGCCTCCCTTCCTATCTGTGCATATTCGTTTCCCGCTCCTTGACTAATTTATTTTTCTGGGTCCTTTGTCTTCTATACTTTTTCCATTCTCTAGTGCACTTAGTTTTTGTCTTTCTACACCTTTGGGTGAACCAAGGGATCGTTCTGTTCTTCCCATTATTTCTGTTGTATTTGGGAACAAATATCTCAGCCTCCTTGCATTTTGTTGTCATGTAGTCCATTGCTATGTTTACTGATTTTCCACCAATTCTCTTTCCCACTGAACCTCTTGCAGGAAATTCCTCATGCCTGTGTAGTCCCCTCTTTTGTAGTTTGGCCTCTCATCCTACTCCTGATTTCCTCTTTACTTGTAACTCAACTATGTATTCGAAGCTCAGAACCATGTGATCACTAGCTCTGAGGGGCCTTTCGTATGTGGTGTCCTCCATGTCTGAACTACTCAAGGTGAGTACGAGGTCCAGTCTTGCTGGTTCGTCCCCTTCCCTCTCTAGTTGCATCCTTAACATGTTGATGCATGAGGTTTTCCAGTACCACCTCCATCATCTTGGCTCTCCAAGTTTCTAGTCCCCCGTGAGGCTCCAGATTTTCCCACTCGATCGCCTTGTGATTGAAATCACACATAACTAGCAACTTTTCCATACTCATGTGAGCCCTAGTGGTCACCTCGGCTAGTGTGTCCACCATTGTTCTGTTGTTTTCATAATCTTATCCTGGCCTCCTGCTGAGTGTGTGTTTAAACATATGTATCTGTCTGTTACTATTTTATAAAAGCACTTGTCGATAACACACTTGGTGTATGTTGACAGCATCAGTACTTATTATTTTTTATATTCGAAATTTGATGTGCTCTTCATATATATTTACACAACTTTAGATTCTTTTGCAGAATATAAGTTACATTAAATAAAAAAAAGCTTCTTAAAGGTTTTAAGTAATATTTTATAAGTAAACAGCTGCTAATGTTAATACATTTTCAACACCAAATGTAACTGTTAAAAGAGCAGCTGTGTATTTCCCATTTTTTTTATATTTATATTTAAAATCATCTAATTAAAACAACTTTATCAGGTGATGGCTAGGTTTATATTGAAGCCTAAACACAGTATACAATTACTCTCTGCTTGAAGATGTTAAACCTCTGTTGTCATAGCTGCACTGTGTTTCCTCATTTTTGAGCTATTGGGAAGTTCTAGTAGGACAAGTTATAATGAACGGTTAGTAAAGTTCTTTGTTTTTATCCACATAATTTTATTTTAATATGGTTATCAGATTTATAATTACGTTTTTTCATATTTTTTTAACTAATAATGACATTTTGAGGTCAAATGCTGCACCGAAGACATAAGAGTTGATGATACTTAAAATAGTGGAACATGAGAGTATGTCTACTGCCTTATAATAAGCAAGTCCATCTTACAACCATCAACATCTACTAATGAAATTAACCAACTTATTTTTAATGCTTCTCAGAGTTCTTGTTACTTATTACTTCAGCTATGTCATTTTTTGAAGATGTTAAGCACAAAGAGATCTAATACTCAACCCTGTGGCATTTCACTAGTAACGAATCCCCATTCCAAAATCTCCATATTAATGAAAAATTTCTATTGGTCAGCTATGCCTCGACCCCGGAGACAATTTTTTCCCTATTCCGTTTGCGATTGTTTTCTTTGTTAGTTACCTGTGTGGAACCTGTTTTAGGATTCTCAGATCCATATACTCTAACGCATTCTTTATCATGATCTACTTCCTCACAGTGAAAATAAATTAAGAAATTCGTAAGACAAGAATACCTCATTGTAAAGCAATGATGAGAGTCCATGATGAGGGCTTCGAACTGCATCTTTAAATGTCGATTCCATAAACTCTCACAAATTGATTTAGGCTTACTGATCCGAGAACCTATTTTTAAATTGTTTACGTGTTGACCAATTCATCTAAAACTGGAACTGGCCAACTGAAAGTCTGAATACCAGTAGAGACAAACCTTCCATTTTTAATAATTAACTCTCAGTGAAGTTTCATAGTTCTCAGCTTTTTATCCTTTCCATTGCAGCTAAGTACTTGATTCGCTGACTCAATGTCACAACTTTGATTCTCTCCGTCTTTAATGTAATTTATTGATAGTTATTCATTATAACCTTTCTAAGTACAGTGACACCGGCATTGAAAAAACAAGTACTAGATCTCCATTCGTTTTATTGCTGAAGAGGAAGTTTTGCAATAAAAAAAACTGCAACACAGAATTCACCTGAAGAAGACAGATTATGAAATTTTTATTGTGGTAAACACAACTGGTTGAGCATTTTTTCTTCCAACCTCTGTGAAGAGATTTTTTTTTCTGCTTTGAAGGAACACCTTGTTATTGTTCACCAGTGTCTTATTCTTAATATCCGTTCCTTGGGTTGACAGTCTGTTTTTTTCTGGTGTATACACAAGGTAACTTTAATTGTAATTACTTTTTCTCACGAAGTGTTTACTAGGTATGAGTGTGGAAGAAATATATGTCAGTTCCTCTTGTTTTCATTTTGTCATGGAGGTGCCACTTTCCAATGATACCCATGTTATAGCTCAAATAGAATAACAGTGTTCTGCAGGTAGGAAAACAGTGATATGCACCAATGTACCTATTTTAATTACTTCTTTATAGCACACATAATGCTATCATATTTTCAGTGGCTACCTATCTGACTGGGAAGAAGTATTTGGCAGCCGCCAGGTAGGATTGAAAGTGGTTTTCACTAAGGGACTTTACCGTTCTTAACTGATGGAAGTCTAACCAAATCAAACCTAACGTAACCTAAATTAAGTATATAATAAATTTGCTGATCAAGATATAGATAAATTTCATGTGATGAAGACTGACGAATCTGTCACAACAGTAATATATTCACTGTTTATAAAGAGCAATGAATCTGAATAATTATAAAGAATGATTCGTTTTCTTTTTAGGCGCTTAATTATTAACTGATACACAAAATATTTGCTTCACTGAATTCTCAGAAGATGAAGATCTTCAGGTTATCTGAAACATCAAAGAGAGTGAGTGACTCCTGTCACTCACCAGTTCGGCACTTTATTAAGCTTTGTCACAACACCTACAACCTCCTGTACTCACCTTGTGTTGTCACTTGAATTACCACACCATTGTGATGGTAACCAAGACAGTGATGACCAAGTAGGTGATTATTCCTGTATCCCAAGCCAGCCACTCGCTCCTCACCCACAACATAGTACAATCTCCTGTAAATTAAATCAAAGTTGTAGAGTGAAACAAAGTACAACATATACAAGAATGGTATATAATACCGACAAGATGAAATTAAGACGCTTGTGCAACATCTGAGGTATATAGTCCTACTGTCTTCAAGCTATGTTCTAGAATTTATATTGATAAAGCCACTGGATGGCGAAACGTCTACAATAAAGATTCCCAGATGTTGCACAAGTGTCTTAATTTTATCACAACATATACACATACGGACAGCTGTTCCAGCCTCTGGTCCACCCTCCTGTTTATTCATATACACATAAGTTTACTCATACCTCGGGTGCTAGTTTATTGATAAGGAAAAAGAGCCCTGATACTGATCTTATCATAAAATGATTGTCACTGATGCTTGCTGAAGAAAACATTTCAACACTAAACGTTGAAAGCTGAGCAGAAGATGCATTCTCGACTTACTGCACAGAATCCAACAAAATTTGTTAGACTGCAGCATTAACCCACGAAACGTTCAATCTATTTCACATGATGCATTATCTATTAAAGAAGGATGCCGCTAATAATTGTAGTGAAGGCTTACTCAGCCCTGTAACAACTTCAGACAGTATTACTCAGGCTGGCTCCTCCTCAGGAAAATTAGTTAATAGAAAAAGAAATAATAACAAGACAAACATAAACACTTTATTATGTAGAAAATATAAAATATAAAACAATTAAATATGAAATATTAATCCTACATTAAAGAAAATGAAAAAGGAAAAATATAAATGATAACTGAATTCAACGCTAATTTAACACTTGGTTGTCTGGTGTTGGTGACACTGCTTGTTGAAATCGTAGCCGTTGCTGATGATGGGGGGGGGGTCGCAGGTGTTGGTGACCACCACTGGCTAGTTCTTCACAGAGAATCGCCGTGATTATTATCCCGATGCCTGGAAAGCAGGTTCTTTACCGCTGCAATGATGTGGGGTTACGTCCTGCAATTTCATACAGGTGCACAGGTAGTTCAATACAAAATGGGGAAGTCTCTGGACGTTAGTCCTTCTCCAGTTCTTCTCGTTGATTGACAGGTGACCCTCTCTGTCATCCAAGCTGAAAAGATAGACAGGTTACCCACTGCTTAAATAATCACTCTCCATGGCAGTGTACATTACTCAAAAGACGTGGTGATTATTACAACAGTCAACCTAGAGCAAGACTGAAAGGACTAAGTTTATTATTGGTCAAAAGTGAAGCTTTTAACCAATAAATCCACTAGAATACAAGGCAGGCATGTACTTACAGTAGTGTTGGGAGCTGTGAGTCGAGTGATTTACTGTTTGACCAGAGCCCCACACGTCACCTTTCGGGGGGGGGGGGAAGAGGGAGGGGAAGGGATAGTGGGAGCTAGACTGACCCTACATTAACAAGCAGCCGGCAATGAAACTATCACTTTCGGGGAGGGGGAAGAAAGGCGGGAGCTTGACTTACCCTACCTTAACTAGTAGCCGGTAATGAAACTATCGTTACTATATCTCTACTCCTATCTATTGAACTTTTCCCTCACACTCCCCCATACCAAGACTTATAGTCAAGGAGTATAAGAAGAATAGGCGAGGAAAAAGTTCTAACATGTGGAAGTCGCGTAAGGCAACAAATCTTCTACTGACTGTCACGACTTAACCAGCCAGAGAAATAATTGGATGAACTATTGATATACACAATATGGAACTTAAAAGCCTGGAGTGCCAATGTCCACCTCAAGAGGCGACTGTTGGTTCCCTTAAAAGTTTCTAGGTATATCAAAGGTTTGTGGTCCGTTTCTAAAATGAATTCCTTTCCCAGCAAATAAAATTTAAGTTTGGAGATACCCCACACAAGGGCCAAACATTCCTTTTCTATGGTGGAGTATCTCGTTTCTGCGGGAAGGAGTTTCCGGCTTAGGAAGCATACAGGGAAGGGAGTACCATCATGGTATTGTAGTAACACCGCACCTAAGCCAGTATTGGAGGCATCAGTTCTCAAACAAAATGTTTTATTAATATCTGGAATCTTAAGTATAGGGTCTTTCGAAAAGATACTTTTAATCTCATTAAACTTTTCCTGAGCTACGTCGGAAAGTTCAAGAGGTTCCTTCACAGACTTTTTAAGGAAGTCTGATAAGATGCCTGTAAGATCAGTAAGGTTCGGGATAAACCGTGCATAAAAATTTACAGAACCAAGAAAGCTTCGCATGAGCTTCTTGGTTTTGGGGAATTTAAATTCTAATAAAGCTTTGATCTTACTGGGGAGAGGCTGCAGAGAGTTATTAGAAAGTATCAGTCCAAGATATCTAATCTTGTTATACCAAAGGAAGCATTTCTTCGGCTTGGCAGTGAGGCCATGTGAGCGTAACCTACGCAAAACTGATGTTAATGTTTGGATATGTTCGCCCCACGTAGATGTCATTACGTAAATGTTATCAAAATAAACTGAAACATTTTACGTATTACCCAAGACCTTTCTCATAAGTCTCACGTAGGTAGCACAGGCAGTTACCAAACCGAAGGGCATAGTTCTATACTGCATCAGTCCTTGGTGTGTAGGAAAAGCGGTGTACTGCTTAGAAGAAGGATCTAACATTACTTGATGGTATGCCTGCGCAATATCAATCTCTGAAAAGAAGGAAGCGTCATAAAATTTGTGTAGATAGCTATCTATTAAGGGCATAGGCTCAGCATCCCAGCGAGTTATAGCATTAAGGCCTCTGAAGTCAATAGCAAGTCTATATGAATTATCCTCCTTCTTAACCATGACTACTGGTGAGCAATATGCATATACTGAAGGTTCAGTGATCTTTAGTTTTAATAATTTGTCTACCTCTCGGTCAAATGCATCCCTAAGGTGAACTGGAACTGGGTATAATTTCCGTTTGATAGGATTGTCCGTCACTAAGTCAATCTTATGGACTACCGTGGAGGTAACACCTGGAATATCAATAAAGACGTCTGAAAAGTTACTCACACATTGAAGTAGTTCATGTCTCTTATGGTCATCCAAAGATTCATTAATATTAATGTTGGTTGCGTCCGAGTGGTCAAGAGTCACCAAGTCATGTAGTTCTTCATCATAGTCTAAGTTAGAGGTGTCAATTACGCACACTTTACATTCTTCAGTTGTCTTATCAAGTTCGTGTGGAAAAACTAAGTCAAAGTTATTAAGGCAGTTAACCGAATTTCTTCGGTAATATTTCTTAAGGATGTTGATATGATAAAGCTTAGGTTTCCCCTTGACTTCTGTGAGGTAGTCAACTTTCCCACAAATTTTTAATACTTTATATGGACCTTTCCATGCTACTAACAATTTATTTGACTTAATCGGCAAAAGTACAAGAACTTCATCTCCTACTTTAAAACTTCTCCTCTGACTTTTGGAATCAAAATAGGTTTTGTACTGGTCCATTGTCAAGCTTAGGTTTTTCGAAACTATGTCAGAGGTCTCCTCAAGTTTGGATCTAAGGTCAAGGAGAAACTGGTAAGAAGACTTAACCTCAGCATTTACCTCCTCATTAGTCCATAAGTCATAAAGGATGGACAG
Source organism: Cherax quadricarinatus (assembly GCF_038502225.1). Taxonomy (NCBI): domain Eukaryota; kingdom Metazoa; phylum Arthropoda; class Malacostraca; order Decapoda; family Parastacidae; genus Cherax; species Cherax quadricarinatus. The sequence continues at coordinate 28,337,664 of NC_091344.1, read as the reverse complement.
TGGACCTCTGGCCTGTCTACCATAGAGAAGTTCAAAAGGTGAAAACCCCAAAGAGTCACTGGGAACTTCCCTCATGGCAAACAAAGCACAGGGTAGGTAACGATGCCACTCCTTAGGTTTAAGGGAGCAAAGTTTCCTTAAAATGGACTTGAGAATCGAATGCTGGCGCTCAATCCTCCCATTACAGCTGGGATGATAGGGTGTGATGAAGAGAGGCTTCACTCCCAGAAGTTGGTATAGATGTTGCATTAAGTCAGATGTGAATTGTGTCCCACGGTCAGACAAAATTTCTCTAGGGATGCCCACTCTGGAGAAGATGGACAAAAGGGCTTCAGCCACCTCTGTAGTAGTTATGGTCTTTAAGGGAACGGCTTCAGGGAAACTCGAAGCATAATCAACTAATGTTAATATATATCTATGTCCCCCAGATGAAAGTGGAGATAAAGGACCAACGATGTCAATAGCTACTCTTTCAGATGGTACCGTAAAGATAGGCATTTTGACCATAGGTACTCGCCTGGTACCTCGGGAGGATAACAGTTGGCAAACTTTACACGATCTACAATAAGTAGTGACATCTGAGGACATTTTAGGCCAAAAATAGGTTTCCCTAATTTTAATTAAAGTTTTAAGATGCGAGAAATGTCCGGCCACTGGCAGGTCATGAGCCATTTTAAGAACAGTCTCTCTGCATTGATTTGGAACAACTAAGATGGAATAGTCTGTCTCATCTGAATTTAATTTGAATACTGACTTGTGCAAGATACCTTTTATATATTCAAATTTATATGAAAAGTTTTTCCTTTGGATAACTTGATTTTGTTTAGCGGCATTATGGCAATTCTGAAGAGAAGGGCAATTACGTTGCAAATTGACAAAGGAGTCCTTCGATATGTCTAAAGGCTTAAAGTCAGGGAAAATCAAAGGATGGACAGTAGGGGAAGCATGGGCTTTGGTCTGAGCCCTAGTCAAGACATTTATGGTATCGGAGGTGATACCTTCACTTTCATCTAACAAGTGAACCGGTGATCCTACTACTTCACTTTCGAGAGTAGCATCACTGGTTTTTAATCCCACATGAATCTCACGAGACATTGTCTCATCTGAACTTTCGAGGGGCTTCTCCGACTCTACAGGAAGAGGATCTGAAACACTTATATCCATCTTTGGTGATGAAAGGTCAACCTCAGAAGGAAGAATGGCACCTTTTACATTACCTATTAGTACGGAGCAAGAAGTGATGGGAGCTAGTACGGGTTCAGACCAACCTGTGAACCATTTAGACCTAATGTAACAACGGATGGTAGGAAAAGTGTCCGTACGGCCCAAGTAGTCTGAAAGTATAGCAGAGGATTGAGTTTCTTTAAGATTAGGGAACAGCTTATCAGAAATGACTATACATGTGCATCCAGTGTCTCGTAAAATGGTAGATACATTAAGTCCATTAACTGTTCCTGAACAGAAGGGTGCTTGGCCATTACAGTCTTTAAGGACAATCTGGACGTTTATGTCCATTAACACCACACAAATGACAAACAGGAATAAAAGAAGTCATTTTACTTTCCACTAGAGGCTTTGATTTCTTAAGGTCTGATGAACCCTTGCCCTTAGGGTTCGATCCCTTTAGGTTTTTATAGGAATTGTGAGCCTCAGCATATAGGTCAGCAGCCTCAGCAACTTCCTCAGCTTTAATCAGGTTACGTTCTCTAATGAATGTTCGTATCTGGTGAGGAAGAGCTGTCAGGAACTGGTCAGCAACCATGAAGTCTCTAAGAGATTCATAACTGTGATCAATTCCTGAACTCTCTATCCAAAAGTCGAACAAACGAAAGAGTGTTACCTGTAGCTGCTGAAAGTTCTGGCCAGGCTGTAAGGTGGCATACCTGAAATCTTTCCTGTAAGAATTTGTGGTTTTTTGATATGCTTTAAGGATCGCCTTCTTCAGTAGGTTATAATTACATATGATATCCTGCGACAAAGTTGCATAGATATTCAAAGTGGTACCAGAAAATAACATTCCTAACCTGGTAGCCCAGGTGTCAGCAGGCCATTCATAGAGGGTAGCGGTATTTTCAAACCTGATAATGTAAGAAGTTATGTCTTCCCCCTCTGTGAAGGGAGGTAAATTAGGTGTTGGAATATGTGCACTAGCTGCACGTTGTTCCATTACTCCTTCATCTAATTGCTGTTGTGAGAAAGTTAACTTCTCATTCTCTAATTCAAGACGAGTTTGTTCGAGCTTGCGATCCTTTTCTCTCTCCCTTAACTCATATTCTCTGTCCTTTGCTCTTTCCTCAAGCTCCCTTAATTTAATCTGTTCCTCACGTACTCTAGCTCTCTCCTCACGATCAAGTCTATCAAGCTCCTTTTTGTCTTCTCTTTCGATTCTCTCTCTCTCCTTTTTCTCTTCTCTTTCCCTTTCTAACTGTCTTTCTTCTCTCTCAATTCTCTCTCTTTCAAGTCTTTCCTGGATCTTAGCACTAATGAAAGATTCTAAATTTTTCCCTGTTATTCCTAACTTACTTCCAGCGTTCATCCAAAACTGGTATTCATCCATACTTGCAAGAATAACTTAAACTATCAGGGGAAATGAAACGGGTATTAAAGTAAACACAGGGTTCAATTCCTGCTCCGCTCAAACTGTAAATAAACCGGAGGGCTCGATCCCTGCTTCAATTAAACAATATGTATTAACTAAAACGAAGGGTTCTATGCCGGCTGCGAGCAAACAATAATTAGTAGGGTGGGGTCACTTGACCATCCAATCTTCTCACCAACAAATCAAGAGTGTCCTATGGCAGTTCCCTTGATATAATAAAGAGCTCAATGAAACAAGTTGTCACTGGAAAATCTCGGGTCCCTAGAGTCTAATCTTCCAAAGTGTTTCAAGCTCACACACAATTAGATGGCAGAATTAACTATTATATCCTGCCTGACTTGACTTACAATAAATTGAGACTATAACAATCACCAAATCTTTTAAATACCTGTACTGTAGTCCTACCATAGAGAATGATTACTCATGGCTGGTGGTAACCGTCTGTGGTATGCAGCGTTGAAGTTCCAATGGTAGATTCGAGATGGAGTTGAATCTTGATTCAGTAGAGTTGATCCTGGCAAGGTCGCCACTTGTGAAGGCTTACTCAGCCCTGTAACAACTTCAGACAGTATTACTCAGGCTGGCTCCTCCTCAGGAAAATTAGTGAATAGAAAAAGAAATAATAACAAGACAAACATAAACACTTTATTATGTAGAAAATATAAAATATAAAACACTTAAATATGAAATATTAATCCTACATTAAAGAAAATGAAAAATGAAAAATATAAATGATAACTGAATTCAACGCTAATTTAACACTTGGTTGTCTGGTGTTGGTGACACTGCTTGTTGAAATCGTAGCCGTTGCTGATGATGGGGGGGGTCGCAGGTGTTGGTGACCACCACTGGCTAGTTCTTCACAGAGAATCGCCGTGATTATTATCCCGATGCCTGGAAAGCAGGTTCTTTACCGCTGCAATGATGTGGGGTTACGTCCTGCAATTTCATACAGGTGCACAGGTAGTTCAATACAAAATGGGGAAGTCTCTGGACGTTAGTCCTTCTCCTGTTCTTCTCGTTGATTGACAGGTGACCCTCAGTGTCATCCAAGCTGAAAAGATAGACAGGTTACCCACTGCTTAAATAATCACTCTCCATGGCAGTGTACATTACTCAAAAGACGTGGTGATTATTACAACAGTCAACCTAGAGTAAGACTGAAAGGACTAAGTTTATTATTGGTCAAAAGTGAAGCTTTTAACCAATAAATCCACTAGAATACAAGGCAGGCATGTACTTACAGTAGTGTTGGGAGCTGTGAGTCGAGTGATTTACTGTTTGACCAGAGCCCCACACGTCACCTTTCTGTGGGGGGGGGGAAGAGGGAGGGGAAGGGATAGTGGGAGCTAGACTGACCCTACGTTAACAAGCAGCCGGCAATCAAACTATCACTTTAGGGGTGGGGGAGAAAAGGCGGGAAGAACGGGAGCATGACTTACCCTACCTTAACTAGTAGCCGGCAATGAAATTATCGTTACTATATCTCTTCTCCTATCTATTGAACTTTTCCCTCACAATTGTTACATTTTAATCAGAAGATAATTGTTTTATTTTAATCAGAAGATATCGCTGAACCCTACAAAATTATATAGCCCGTGGAACGGGAGACATTCAGAGTCCATGCAGACATGGGAAGACAATAATCTTCATATTAAAGCCGTACTATATAGAAAGATCCAGGTTATGCAAAGCATTTCGAGCAACTTAAATTAATCTTGTCCTCATGGATGCGACCAACAACTGTCCATAAAACTTCCGTTCCACTTTTGTCTTGAATGTCAATTTGAATGGTTGATTTTTTTTCTTTCGAATACCTCCCAAGTCTTTGAAAATTTGATACCTGGGCACACGTCCTTTTTGTCCTGTTTTTGCAGTGATTCTCTCAATCTCTTTTTCCTCCCAGTGTCTTCCTTCATCACAGGTCGTCCCTCTAGACTCCTGTAGCCTAGGAATAATTACTGACCTCTCCCTCTCTTCCCATTTTTTTTCCTTCCATATCTCTGGATCCTATTTAAGCATCTCCTTTGTTGTTCCCCTTATCTCTCGGACACCCTGGTGTCCTAATATTACTTCTACAAGGGGCTTCTTAGCTCACTCCATCAGTCCCCTTACTGAATAATGTTTCTATTCCCCTCACATTGCTCCTTTCAATCCTCATCTTTACGTCCTCCTTCAGCACCTCCAGCTCTTCCTCCAGGATCTGTATCATTGAATCAGAAGCTGCAGCTCGTAACTCCCATTTCAAGTTCTATTCAGATATCTTCACCATTGTATTGCAAAGCTCATTCAACCTTTTTCTCATTGTTCCATTTTGCTTTTTTGAGACTTTGTGTATTCTTTCTTCTCAAAGCAGCCATCCTCGGCTCCCTTTCTTCTACATCCTTCCTTTCGACATCCCATTTATTGTTTTATCCTGTTATGATTCTTTACTGGGGACAGTTGAAGGTCCTTGATCTGTATTCCCTGGAACGCAGGCGAGAGAGATACATGATAATATACACTTGGAAGGTCCTGGAAGGATTGGTATCAAACCTGCACACGAAAATCACTCCCTATGAAAGCAAAAGACTCGGCAGGAAATGCAACATTAACCCGATGAAAAGCAAGGGCGCCACGAATACATTGACAGACAACACAATAAGTGTCTAGGGCACAAGACTGTTCAACTGCCTCCCAGCATACATAAGGGGGATTACCAATAGACCCCTGGCTGTCTTCAAGAAGGCACTGGGCAGGCACCTAAAGTCAGTACCTGACCAACCGGGCTGTGGTTCGTACGTCAATTTGCGTGCGGCCGGCAAAAACAGCCAGGTTGATTAGTAATGGAGTGAGCTGAGTGCGCGAGCTTGTATTACGTTTTTACAATACATAACGTGTTAATTATAGAGTTCTGAAAAAAATGTAAGTAAACAAACTGAAATTGTAGTTAGCGGGTATACGGCTTCACAGTGACCCATGAACCATCATGAACCATGAACCATGAACCATCATGAACCATGAACCATCATGAACCATGAACCATCATGAACCATGAACCATCATGAACCATGAACCATCATGAACCATGAACCATCATGAACCATGAACCATCATGAACCATGAACCATCATGAACCATGAACCATCATGAACCATGAACCATCATAAACCATGAACCATCATAAACCATGAACCATCATGAACCATGAACCATGAGATCATAACACTACCGAGTCTCTTACCTGCCCTTCCCTGGCAGCTCTGGCCTTAGATAAGCTCCACCCACTTTATAACGACGTCAGTGAGTGATTTTAATATAATTAATGAAAAAATAGAGAGAAATTGGAGTAATTTTGTCAATAATTCACAACATACGCCGGAACATACTAAATGTGCCACCATCACAATGCTTGTTGTATTGACCATAATATTCTTTAAAAATATCGAACGAAGATGAAATGTTGCCAGATTGATAAGTACCCAGGCACTCGCGCCAGGCACTCGCGCCAGGCACTCCCTCGAGTGCCTGGGTACCGGCTGCCCTCAAGTTATTGTTTCCATGTAAGTGTAGAAGAGAACAGGTTCTACACAAATCTCTGCTGCAAAACAGGTTGGTCAGGCTAGCTAGTACACATTTCACTCAACTGCACAGGTTAGTGCCCACTAAAAATATTGAACTAGAACGACATATAAAGAAGGTTTTTTTTTATATATAGAAATGAGAGGAGCCAAGACGGTAATATTTAACAAGTTTATATTTATAACGAAGTGTAAGGCAGAACACCGACCGCATTCATAGTAAGAAGTTAATAATGTTATCAGAGTGGCTGGACCACACATGTGAACCCGGAGCTTGTTATCAACTTGCCTAGGTAATAATTAAGCGGTGATCAGCAAGCAGCGCTATGGTTGGGGTTAAGTTTCGCTCCCACAACTAAGAATGTTAATTATGTGAACCTTGCAGAGTCCTTCAGCATGCTGGGAAAAACATGGTGACTTGACGCCCGAAACATTATATATCCTAAAGACTCGGCAGACGATGCAATATCCCTCCAATGACAAGCAGGGGTGTCACTAGCACGTTAAGAGACAATACAATAAGTGTCAGGGGCCCGAGACTGTTCAACTGCCTCCCAGCATACATAAGGGGGATTACCAATAGACCCCTGGCTGTCTTCAAGCAGGCACTGGACAAGCACCTAAAGCCGGTACCTGACCAGCCGAGCTGTGGCTCGTACGTTTGATTGTGTGCAGCCAGCAGTAACAGCCTGGTTGATCAGGCTCTGATCCACCATGAGGCCTGGTCATAGACCGGACCGCGGGGGTGTTGAACCCCGGAACTCTCTCCAGGTAAACTCCAGGTAAACTCAAGAGTTAAACTGTCGGTTTTCTCATCAACGTTTTTGAGAACTTTACATGTCTGTAGTCCAGAGTTAACGTATTTAAAGTAAAGTGTTATCATTACTCTGTTGAGCATATTGTTTTGCCTCCTTTCTTTAGTGCCATTTTTTTTAGACAATTTGTTTTTCCAGCATATTTTTCATTTACATACAATTTAGTGATTCTGTTTGATACTTATCGAATTGATTTACAATTTTAGTATTAAATTTTAAGGCAGCTAACTTTTGTCATTCATTTCAATTAGAGTAACATTTCCTTTTCTTGTCTTTTCCAAGTCATTTCTTATTTTTGCCAAGTAAATCTCAGTGAGTTGTCCTTTCTCACGCAGTGTGTTTTATATATTTTTTATTTTACTTATGCAGAATTAGTTAAATATCTTTCATTTCAATTTTAGCTCCTTGTGTCATTTTCTATATTTTTATTGTTCATTATTCTTACCTGGAGGTTACCTGGAGGTTATTCCGGTGATCAACGCCCCCGCGGCCCGGTCCATGACCAGGCCTCCCGTCCATGACCATTACTTTTTGTGCAACTTCTTTGCCATTATGTCTCATATACCTTTGAGTGATACTTTCGTGAATGACGTCAATCAGGCTTCTCGGGATACTGCTGCCCCTGTGAACATCTCTAATTGTTTCTTATCGCTTGATAGACCACACCAGACATAGAGACACGATAGTTTTCCTCGTGACTCTCTTGATGCTTTGCCTTTATTCAATGGCCATGTACATAATCTTGAAGCATGGTTTACTGTCGTTCGTTCTTGGGTTAACGCCCTGGTGCAAGGTCCTCCATTAGAGGAAAGTCTTTTCAGACTTGCGAAGGAAGCTCTTTATCGATCGCCTGCTGCCATTCACGTTGTCGATCTCCTCGAAATGCGAGACTTCAGGAATCTTACTAAGTGATCAGAATATGAGGAGCTGATTCGTTCTTTCCTAGTACCTGTCATAACGGCTGATCCCTATGTCGTCCTTTGGGAACTGGTGGCTGCAACACCCATGACTACTGAATCGTTGAGTGCATTTGCGTTAGATTAGAGTTAGATTAGATAATCTTTTACCATCATTTATCAAAGCAGTCCAGTCCTCAGCGTTTGTGCCTGACAAGGACAAAAGATCCACAATGTGGTTTGCTAAATTAGCCGCTTTTGGGACAATCAAAGAACTAATGCCGCCTGCTTCAGTGTGTGCTTATCAGTCTAATCCTCTAACTGTGAAGATGGAACCGCTTTCAGCTCTTAATCTTCTACGTTCCTTGTGTCCCCAGGGTACTTTCCCATGTATCAAACCTAATTTCACCACTACGCTTCATTTAGCACCACCTCTCGTTTGTCACAGCGCCAAATCATAGTAGACGACAACCGCCGCGATCGCCCAGGACCAGTGTACCGAGTCATTATAACCCTCGTAGTATTCTTAGTACATTCAGTAACCATGGCACTAGAACTTGTTACAACTATGGTTACCTTGCCCATATTGCAGTTAATTGTCCAGATAGTCATCCTAGAGGCGTCGTTCTGATGATGACTACCAATCAGATATGCTGTACTGTACTTATCATAGAATACATGGACATGACACGTCTGAGTGTCCTTGGCCATTCCTACCGCAAAACCAGGAGAGGAAATAGAGGTCGTGGTTCTCAGGCTAACCAGAACCAGGCTCAGTGTTCCCATTTGGGGGAATTCGAGCACCCCAGTCAAACCGTCCCATGGTGACAGTGATAATGAGCACTCCATCCCCGTTCGTATTTCCTTCAATGCCTTAAGCAGTCTCGAGGGCGACAATCTCGTTAGTGATGTTGCTTCAGATGTCTCTGACGAAGATGATTTTGGGGATGAAGTGGAACAAACCTTCTTTGATGAAAATCCTCCCCTTTTTTTTTTTTTGCACATAACTTCCAATGCAACAGTAGGTCCCATAGTACAAGTATCTGTTCTTAATGCGCCCGTTCATGTGTTCATGGACTCTGGTGCACAAGTCAGTATAATCAGGTCTAGTTTGTTTAAGGATAAGCAGTTACGACATGTCCTCGTCGAACCAACTCATGTGTTCTCCCTTAGTGGACTAGCTGGTTCTCACCTGAGTGTCCGAGGTCGGACTTCCTTCGCCTTTACTATCCAAGGTAGAGACTTAACTGTTTCCTTCCTTGTTGTCGACCAGATTAGTTTCCCTGGTTATCTTCTACTGGGATTTGCTTCCATGAGGGACATACGCATTGTGGTCGACCCTTACCGATGGCATGCCTAAATTGATGACTCGACTGTACCGTTTTGGGGTTACCAGCTTGGATCCGAGATCTGCCATACTGCCGCAGAGTATGAAGATCGGATTAAGCCCTTACAGGCCAGTGCATTTTCCAGTAGCTTACCCAAGCAATCAGGCACTAGTAATTCTGTCACTCCTGTCTGTTCCACTACAATTTCAGGCATGCGAGATAGTGTACAGTTACCTCGGGTGTCAGAGGAACCTCAGACTATCTTGGGTACTGAGACTACTGTCCCTGCGATGGCTGCTTGTTCTAGTCGTAGTTCCTCCACAGGGGATGCCTTGTTGAAGAGAGACTAATGAAATGAGTTATGCCATCTCTTGTGTCACATGCAGTTGCAGAAAGACGTTTCTGTCGTGGCTAGTGCACTAGACTGTCTGTTCCAGATAGTGATAATATCCTAGTTGACAGTAATCCTTGCTAATTTAGGAGTTGCATATTACACGTAAGAAATCGTAAGATCCGTGTTTCCCTCACTCATATTTCTTGTCTTAGCGTTAAATATTTCAACTTGGGAGAGTCCATCCACTCCACCGAGCCTGTTCATTCCTTCAGTAAGAAAGAACTCCTAAGTCCTTAGTAACAGATAGTTGAGGTGAATTCTGTAATGAGATTCTTGAAAATTTGTGTACCCTGTACAATATCTCTAAATCAAACATTGTTCCTCACCATCCTGCCAGTAATGGTTTAACAGAAAGAACTAATAAGAAAGTACTTGATGTCTTGAGAGCCACTATCAATCTCAATAGTGCAACCTGGGATGAAGTTTTACCTGATGTTCAGTGTGCAATAAATTCTGCTTACAGTTCTTCAATAGATGACACTCCACATTATGGGTTGTACGGTATAAATAAGCGTTTGCCTTATGAGTTGTTATATTCTAATCCAAAGCCAAATTACAACCCTGATGATTTCATTGCAACTCATACCAGCCTAGCTCAAAGTACTTTTAGAAGAATCTGTGAAACACTTCATAAATCTACAGCATAATTCGCAAGAGTCACTAATACTCCAGCAATGCCGACCAAAGTTAAAGTAGGTTCGAGAGTTGTGCTGACTAACTTTAACAAATTGTCTGCATTGCCTAAGCTTGACCAAAAGTTTGTTGGTCCTTATCGAGTAATTGAACATATCAATGGAAATAAGTATAAAGTTAGAGAAATTAGTACTGGTCAATATAAAGAATCACATTTAGATCACATGAAGTTAGTATGTGATGATGATGTTCCAGCCCAGACTTATGTGACAGACTTTGACAATCCTCCTGACTCTGTACCATCTATCTCTAACCAGTCAGACGATCAACCTGAATGTCATTATTCCCTCCATACATGACAAGTGTTGAGAAATCCTCATGTATCATTTGTAAATACCAATTTAGATCCTCCTCAACCACGGCATGAGTTAGCCATTGCAATAAAGTTTTGATCCTCCCTGAGATGATAACCATTCTGCATGTGTAAATCTCACCTTTGCAGAGTTGGGGTTAATGAACATAACCTGTATAGATGAATAATACAGTTTAAAATGTATTTCAACTGTTACTATATCAGTTCATTAATATTCAAGAATTTTTGTGTGCGTGTTTATGTTCTCTCCGAATTCTGAGATTTAATAGTAATAGATTTGAGTGCACCAAGTCTGCCTTTTCTGTTAAACACTCCTTCTTTGTACATATACTTCCTCAGATTCCATAGATCACATGAATACAGATCGATCAATCAGGTTTTTGTATATCTTTTATTGTATAATCCCATAGTTAATTTTATCACTTCCTATGAATTGTGATATATCATACATGTAATGCATTAAATTAACATCCATTCCAATAATATTCTTATGTTTAGTTATAATGTTCAGCTGTTGTGTACTTTGACGTTGTATAGAATCAGCCCAGAGCCTTACACCTGTTGCCTCTAGTTTATATTAGTTGTATGTCGAGATGCCATACGTAACATGACTGAGCTGTCAGTAGTGTTATTTATTCTGTATTTGATATACTTGTGCAGTTATCCCCAGCTATGTTAGTACTGTGCACTACTGTACTCATACTAACCGTTACTGATTCACCGACTCCCTGCATGGATCACTGACCATTATGTCACTGACCGTTACGTGACTCACTGCTGACCTAGCATGACGTCACGAGCTCTTTCAATGCCCTCCGGGCATTGTGCAGCTCAGTTCAAGACGAGACATTATTTTACTGTTAATGTAAGTTTCCAAGCCACCCATCGTGTGTGTTTATTCACAAATCCAAGATTGAACCCCATATGACAATGGTGGTTGGTGATGGTGGATGGTGATGGTGGTTGGTGATGGTGGGTGGTGGTGATGGTGGTTGGTGGAGGTGTTGGTGGTGGTTGGCGATGATGGTTGGTGGTGGTGATTGGTGATGGTGGATGGTGATGGTGGGTGGTGATGGCTGGTGGTGGAGGTTGGTGATGGTGGTTGGTGATGGTGGTTGTTGATGATGGTTGGTGATGGTGGGCGATGGTGGGTGGTGGTGGCTGGTGCTGGTGGTTGCTGATGATGGTTGCTGATGATTGGTGATGGTGATTGGTGATGATGGTTGGTGTTGATGGTTGGTGATGGTGGTGATTGGAAATGGCGGGTGGTGATGGTGGTGGTGGTTGGCGATGATGGTTGGTGGTGGTGATTGGTGATGGTGGATGGTGATGGTGGGTGGTGATGGCTGGTGGTGAAGGTTGGTGATGGTGGTTGGTGATGGTGGTTGTTGATGATGGTTGGTGATGGTGGGCGATGGTTGGTGGTGGTGGTAGTGGTTGAGGTGGTGTGTATTTTTTTTATTATTTAATGTTGGTAATGTCTTAATGTGAGTAATTAAACTTAATCATTGGTATGTATGTAAACAATAGACTAAGATATTTTTTAATTAAAGGGGGAGGAAGCTGCACTCTGGTGGCGGCCACGGAAACCTTTGAAAAGAAAAAACGGAAATTAATTAAGCTTACCAAAAAATAGTTCAATCTGGCAACATTTTGTTGTAAATCACATTTTCGTACAATGTTTCTAAATATTAATATTACAATAATAATCATAATAATATAATAAGTAATAATCATATAATTATTATTAACATTAAATTATAATAATACTATTACCTAAGCTAATAAAATAATTTAGCATCATTGCAACGAGGCGCAGCAGTGTTTTTGATGCAATGACGTAAAGCAGCATGACGATCTAAGATAAGATAAGATAAGATAAGATTTCGTTCGGATTTTTAACCCCGGAGGGTTAGCCACCCAGGATAACCCAAGAAAGTCAGTGCGTCATCGAGGACTGTCTGTCTTATTTCCATTGGGGTCCTTATTCTTGTCCCCCAGGATGCGACCCACACCAGTCGACTAACACCCAGGTACCTATTTACTGCTAGGTGAACAGGACAACAGGTGTAAGGAAACGTGTCGAAATGTTTCCACCCGCCGGGAATCGAACCCGGACCCTCCGTGTGTGAAGCGGGAGCTTAAGCCACCAGGCCACCGGGCCACCAAATTAATCCACAGTGACAGGTCCTACCGAGACTCGAACTCGGATCGCTGGATTCAAAGTCCAGAGTGCTAACCATTACATTGGTGGCGCTATAATGTATATTTATATTATTATTGACAATATTATTATTTTAGGTATCACATGTTTTTCAGAATTATATGAGAAACACGTTACATATCATAAAAAACTTCTACATACAGCCATAATGGAGGACACTGACTTGATGTGAGATGGGTGTCTGCACTGTCAGTGAGACTAAGGAGGCTATGTTGATACACCTCTAATCTCTAACCTTGGGGTATACTGATATACAGCCAGTTACCCAGTGCCATATCTGAACCACACGCCTGCCACACCAACTCCTCATTCACCCCCATGGCGACACCTCTGTACACCCAGCAACAGCCGCTACCCATGCCTCCATGGCCACATGCCTTCACCCACTCCATCCCAAGTAACAACCTACCCCCACTCAAACCGCGCATACAATTCCCCCTATGACCATGCTTACACCTAAACCAATCCCCCACAACCATCATTGTGAAACAGATTATTTGGTGTTTCTGGTAGCGGGGAGTAAATGATACGTCTTCGGAGGCTTCTTACTTTATTTACAGAGTCGTGGTGAGTACACAGGCATGTGTGTTTGTGCCCATGGCCCGGGAGGGCCATGCCCACGAGGGAGAGAGGAAGTAGGACAGTTGTCTGTGTCTAGGCTGCTGAGTGAGTGAGCGAGTTGGGACCAGCATCCCACTGACCTGGGCAGGCCTAGAGAGGGCAGCACCTGAGTGCCGTGAAATATGAACTAAGCTGGCAGACAGCATAGGCTATTTGTGCAGACAGTACAGGCTGTCTACATTTGCTCGGCCACCTACCTCGCGCCGTCCCGACGTGACAATACTGGTAGTAAAAAAAACTTGGTCTCTCTCTCGCAGGAACAGGGCACAGAACACATAATAAATATATATATATATATATAAATATATATATATATATATATATATATATATATATATATATATATATATATATATATATATATATATATATATATATATTCATATGGACATGGAAAAAAATTTCCTACAGGAAGGGAAGAAAAAAACAGGTGGGTTGTACTGAACAATGTGGTCAAAGGCAGTTAGCGTCAAGGGGCATCATTGCATGCCTTCCTGCGTCTGGACAGATACTGCAACACAGGAGACATCCCTACAGCTGAGCTGTGACATAATGGGGTACGGTCTCCTCTAGAACGGTGAAGCAGTCATCGTAGGAGTCACTGCAGGTGTCACTCAACCTGGGGCACAACATGCTGGTGCCCTCGAGTAAGGTGTCAAAATTCAGCAACTGGGCAGGACTTCTGGCAAGTGACTCAGGAGGACACTTCTTGACTGGTACTGTCACTGGGGCTGTCACTGCTGGTGAGCGTAGGGTGAGTCGTGACAGAGACGACTCGGCGAAACATCAGAGAGTTGTAACATTACACCATACTGCAGTGAGAGAGCTAGCAGTCAAAGTGACATCATCTTTGTGCAGGAGCTCACTGAAGCTTGACACGAGGCTGACACAGCCTGCCGACAGGGCTTAAACTATGGCTTGAGCGAGTGTCATTCTCTCGGCAGTTGGAGTTATAGCAGAGGTTAGTCTAAGCATCGCCAGACTTGTTTCTCTACATATAACTGCACTCTGAAGGTCTGGAGGTGAAGTGAAACAAATCTCGATGGGAATCGTAGCAATACGATTCTGAAGAACATCTATGAGTGATGAGCATAAGAGCTTTCTGTACAAGGGGCTCATATGCTCAGGGCTGACTAATATCAGCTGTCAAACGTGCTGGTCACACTGGGTGACAATAACACTGTGGTGCTACACACTGGTCTGGGCTCAAGACCACACTGGACACACGGAAAACTTTACACACACCCGCAGTACATGCGGTACAACATAGCTTAACTAGCAAATGATGCTTTTCCATACACAAAATTGACACTAAGCCATACACTAACATGTTAGAACACTGAGAAGAATTAATTAACACACTACATATATCTTTTCTCAATCTTCTCGACAATACTGACATAATTACTGAAGCACTTGATGTGACATCATGTGATGTCAAGCATGATGTTGTGAGGTGACATCAGCAGCACTGTGACATCAGCAGAAATCTTGAGGTGACATCAGGCAGACATCGTGACGTTATGAAATCGGGCAGCAGCAGACCACAGCATATGGCCTGGGACATCTGGCTCGGTAACTCACATAGCTCGTAGATCCATGTGGCTTTGTCCACACCCCATGTGGTGTCGGAATCCACGTGGCGTCGTGATCTACGTGGCATGCTGATCCACGTGGCTTGCTGATCCACGTGGCTTCGTGATCCATGTGGCTTAGTGATCCACGTGGCTTCGAGTGGCCTCGTGCACTCGGATACATAGCTCTGGCAAAGAATTCACATTTAAAACAGCAGAAAACACAGCAGAGGGAGTGATGGCATGGTGGTGTATGGTAGTGTGGTGGCAAGGAGCGTGGGTGAGTGTATGGCAAGGAAAGATCTGGCCACTTCCTCCTCTCTCACCCACTACACGGAGAGATACTCTCAATGGACGCAGAAATCACCACAAACTCACCTCTGACTTGCTGAAATAGCCGTGCAGAGCTGAAAAACAACAGCAGCATACAAGTGAAGCTGAACACGTGACTTGAAAACAGCATGGGACACTGTGGCGTGGAGTCACAGGGACACCATTTATATTTCTCAAAGAAATTTGGGAAATTTCGGCCAAATCCTGCTTGTACCTGTGCCTGGATGCTGAAACGTGCAGACACGACATCAGGATAATTCTTTGAGAGATGGATGCTTGTTGTGTAGGGTGATGAAGTGAACAACTTCAGTCCTTCCTCTCTCCGGGCAAACACAACTGCTGTGACCCCCGCTTCCCACCAATGTGAAACAGATTGTTTGGTGTTTCTGGTAGCGGGGAGTAAATGATACATCTTCCTAGGCTTCTTACTTTATTTGCAAAGTCGTGGTGGGTACACAGGCTTGTGTGTTTGTGCCCATGGCCCGGGAGGACCATGCCCACGAGGGAGAGAGGAAGTAGGACTGTTGTCTGTGTTTAAGCTGCTGAGTGAGTGAGCGAGTTGGGACCAGCGTCCCACTGACCTGGGCAAGCCTAGAGAGGGCAGCACCTGAGTGCCGGGAAATATGGACTAAGCTGGCAGACAGCATAGGCTGTCTGTGCAGACAGTACAGGCTGTCTACATCATTCCCTCACAGCTATATTCACCCTATGACCTTACCCGCACACCTAACATGACCTTTCACCCTAATATGACGTCCACATAGCTAATCAATTAGCTAGCCACCACGCTCATTACCACCAACTGCATAATTGACCACCCATCATCCAATCACCACCCACACCAGGCCACCGACAAGCACACCTTTCGCCCTCATCACTTCCACACAGCTTCAAGTCCACACTGCAGCACACCTTATTCATGCTTTCACTTACCACTTTTCCACAGCTTCTAGCCCTCGTTTACAGACACAAGAAGTATCCCTTCGATCCCCGTTGGGGAGGGGAACCTTTAGTCTGCATCACTCACGATGTATTTCTCGAACAGGGTGAAGATTAAACCAGCAAGTGGGACAGTCAATGACTCATCCAAGCTAGCAGTCGCAGCTGCCATTAGTGGTATTCTGCGAGTCAAGTGCAATGCGATTCTCTAGCTCAAAGAAGCTTTCGTAGTCGTCTGCACTGACGACATCGAGGCTAAGAAACTAACCACCACCGATGCTACCACCACCAATCTTCAATAGCGAGGATTTCAAGTCATGACTTCCCCAGCTTTGAAGGCTAAGAAAACTGTGTTTCTCAAACGGCTGGACAAGCTCATCACTACTCAAGATATCGCAGTAATCAAAACATCCAATGAAGAATAGAACACTTGGGCCAAGATAGAAAATATCATAAGATACCTAACGCTTCCTCCATGCTGAAGATCACCTTCAGTGACGTCAATATGGCAGTCAGAGCTCACGCAGAGGGACTGGCTATTTACTATTTTCACATCAATCCATCCTACATTGAAGAAGAGAAATTCAGTCATGTCCCACAGCGTTATAACTGTTACTCATACCTGCACACCACTAAAGATTGTCCCACCAAGGAGAAGCTCTGCTCTACCTGCGGCAAAGAAGGACCTGATTTCAAGACTTGTACTATTACCACTCCACCCAAATGCCTGAACTGCAAGAATGACCATCATAACTTTGCTGCCAAGTGTCCAACGAGGCGTGAAGCACTCAAGAAACAAATTGAACAGCAGAACAAAACCACTGTTCAAACTACTATATGTGCTGCTATAACCAAGCTCCAAGCAGATACCTCCAAGATTCTCAAAGCCACCCAATCTGCGTCTCTCACTTGAACTCCATCCCCTCCGCTTCCTGAAGGCGACTCCACTAAAATCCTATACTGTATCATGTATGCCCATGTACGCAATGTAGCTGCACCTGGATCATTCAACACCACCATCAACGAACTCTTCAAACTCAACAATATGCCAGAATTCACATTCCCTGACTCTCCACCTTCGTCAGATTTCATAAAATCCACTAACAGTATCGTAATGATCTACACAGCCCTACCATCTCCACTACCTCCCTCCACCGAGAAAATGGACCAATCACAGACCACCGAGACGCCGCATAATCCCACCAATGAGAGACCGCCAACATCCTCTCCCTCTACCGCCTCAACCGACCTATCACCGACCATACCTGCCTCTGAGACCAAGCCAGATTGCTACAATACGCCTGGTATCAAACTCTACACCACGAAACCTTATAACAACGTAATGTTTGGCCAAGAACTGGAACAACAACTCCGAGATAGGACTGCCAAGTACTCCTAGACGACATACTCTACCTACCTCGTTGTGAGGTCTGGTCCAGACCAGACCTCACAACCCCATTCAAAGCACGTTACATGCACAACTTGCCCAGAGCGGATGGGCCACTCCCCTCTATTATCCCTCCTCCTCCATCATCCCAACCCCTTCCCATATTTCCATCCTAACCCATCCTTCTTCCTTCCCCATCTTACCGACGCTCAAGTCAGAACCTCACCTCACCTCACCTCTAGCCCTCACAGCCCATGTTTTCACGGCCCACACACCCTAACGTGCTATCTACACTCCTAGGCACCAGCCATCGTAAGTATTGCGCACACCAACTACACCGGCTACGCACTCCACACTACCACCCACATTGGGCCACCAACAGTCAAGCAAACATTATACGTATGCATGTAAACAAATATCAACGTGAATATAAGAGCTAATATATAAAAACTTGTATATAAGAACTAAAAGCCATAAAGGAAATAAAGAAAGAACACTTCTTCTCTTATGCCAAATCTAAGGGTAAAACAACATCCAGTATTGGGTCAAGAAATGAGTGAGATACTAAAGTCCTAATACGTACCAGTTTTCAGCGAACCATTAGGCAGACTAAGAGTCGACAATCTAAATGAATCTCTTATGACTGAAACAAAAAATTTGGTTACTTGAAAAATCTCTGATATTATCCTAACACCACAAGACTCCTAAAAGGCAATATATGACGTGCCAATGTACTCTGCCCCAGGCCAGGACTCATGAAACTCCGTGTTCATCAGAAACTGCAAGAAGCCCCTATCACGTACTTTCAGCATTCTATGGAGAGGGAGCATGGATACAGTGGTCATCCAACATTCGCTAAACACAACAGATATAGCCCCACTCTACAAAAGTGGCAGTAAAGCAATTGCAAAGAACTACAGACCGATATCACTAACATCCCATGTCATAAAAATCTTTGAAAGGGTTCTAAGAAGCAAGATCACCAACCACCTAGATACCAATCAGTTACAAAACCCAGGTCGACACAGGTTTAAAGCAGGTCATTCCTGCCTGTCCCAGCTACTGGACCACTACGACAAGGTCCTGGATGCTATAGAGGATAAACAATATGCAGATGTAATATACATCTGTGGTCTCGGTTCACGAAAATACTTCGACAAGTGCAACCACAGAGTAATAGTGCACAAAATGCGTGATAGAGGAATAACAGGAAAAGTTGGTAGATGAATCTATAACTTCCTAACAAATAGGATACAAAAAGTAGCAGTAAACAGAGTAAAGTCTGAGGTAGTACTCTGTCTTCTGTTCCAGAAGACACAGTACTCGCTCCCATCCTATTCCTCATCCTCATATCTGACATAGACAGAGATGTAAGCCATAGCTCTGTGTCTTCCTTTGCTGATGACACCCAAATTGCCATGACAGTGTCCTCCATCGAAGACACCGCAAGACTCCAAGCGGACATCAACCATATCTTCAAATAGGCCACTCAAAACAATATGAAGTTACATAAGGAGAAATTTCAACTACTCAGATTTAGAAAACCTGAGAAAATTAAAACTGTATTAGTATTAGTGACTCTGGAATTACTAACTCTTCTGCTAGGAGTACTCAACTCGGCTGTTCGGCTGTTCGATACAGTAATTCTTGGCTCATTACAAAGTCACTAATGGGTGCTGGTGGCTTCACAATCAGAATAAGATCTTCCTGGAGCAGGAATTAAATCACACCAGAACACAAGGGATCGGTTCTTTCATACTGGAGTAATGAACAAACTCGGTGAAGTGGATGACTCTCCCCGGTTGAAAAAAATAACGCTATAACACGCAATATGAGCAAGGGAGAACAAATCTACTATCTTTCACTGCAAGCACAGGAGAAAATAAATGGACATGGTCAACAATACTGATATTCAATCTGAGTCGCACACAGTGACACGAGGTATCAACTATACAGAAACTTCACTTACAAACGTTAACAACATATGAAAGTTACTCGAGAAATAACTTTTTACATTGCACTGATTATTGTCAACTAGGATGGGATCACCATCTGGAACACAAGGGACAACAACAACACTCAAGTGAGTACACTAGCCACAGAAACGTCTTTCTGCAACGGCTTGTGGCATCAGCAAGAGATGGCATAACTCGTTGCAAGTAAAGTTCTTCTCAAAGCGTCCCCTGGGAAGGAACGAGTACTTGAACAAGTCGCCATCGCAAGGATAGTAGTCTCAGCACCCAGGGTTGTCTGAGGTTCCTCTGAAACCCAAGATAACTGTACACTATCCTGCGTGCAAGATATTGTGGCTGGATTCCAGACAGGTGTGACAGTATTACTAGTGCCTGGCCGCTCGGCTACGTTAATAAGTAATTCACGGATCTATAGGAACTTAATCTGAACTTCACATTTCGCAGCACTTTAACAAATCTCAGATACAAGCTGTGAGAACAAACACATTGCTCAGGGGCTAGGTATTGTCTTTCAGTCAGTAAGGGAATATTGGTACTGTGGACTGATACATATTGACTTTGACTGGCATAATACACTAAGTGAACTTTCAAAAGTGACTGGGACATCTTCTCAGGGAACTTACTCAAGGACATAAAGGCAAAAAAATAGAGAGAATGACACAATAAGCTTAAATGGGAAGAAGTTACTTATTTAAAACTCACTCACAAAAGAAAATACTCAAATGAATAAGCAACACTTTGAAAATCAAGAGAAATTGTACTTTACTCAAATCTAATTTGCTCAAATTTACTTTAAATTGAATTAATGGCACAGTGAGTTGTCTTTACTCTCAATGCAATAGGGAAATTCAACAATAAATGATGAATCAATCAAAAATGTTAAATTGGACTCAATAAAGCTTGTGCAAAATTAAAACAAACTGGGAAAACAATTCACTAAAAATAAAATAAAATGACACACAAAGAATAAAATATTATGCACAGAACAGAGTATATGAAACTGCACTGAAATAAACTGTAGAAATATTGAAAATAACAATTGCTAATCAAAAGTACTGCACAACACTATATAAAAATTTCTGAAAGAAAAATTTTAATGGCAACACAATGTTTACACAAGAATTATTGCAAAATGAGTCAATGTGAAATGATAACAAAAATTACACACACAAGAAAATACAGTTTACAAGAAAAAAAAAATATATCGAGGAATGAACTGAGTGAACACTTTAACTCTTAATTGCAGCTTAAGCAACACTTACTGAACAAACAAAAGAATGATTTACTTTAAAAGAAGAACTTAAAAATTGCACTAAGAGTGAATTTGTTCAATAAAATATGAAAATAATAGATGCAAAAACACAGAACAAAAAGGTTTGAACACTTAGTGATGCAGAACACAACATATCAATATAAACACAATACTAGAATTTTCTTGCAAGGAAACTTGAGGTATGAAAAAATTGGAAAATAATTGTCTTGCTTGAGCAAAATAATGGCACTATTGTCTGTGGAGATAAGACAAATTAGACACTGGCTAAATGAAAAAAAAAAATTAACACAAGAATGTTCAACACACAGAGAAAAATAAAATAAAATGGCAAATGAATGAAAACAAAAACAGCAAGAATACACAAATGCTGGGAGAAAAAATATAACAGACAGCACTGAGTTGTGATGCAGATTATAAGGTAATAAATTACTGAATTACTTCACTGCAATACTGTGAACACAAGTGTAAGTGAAGTGTAAACACAAGTTTTATATTGCTTATATATTGCACACAATAAGGAAAAACATTGAAGTACTTACTTCAAGTATATATAAAAAAAAACACAACACAACAGACATAAAACAAAGCACGAAAATTAACACTGAATTAAGAAGAGCAAAAAAAAATGTTGCAAGCAGTATATAATAAACACTGAGTCTAATGAAGAGTTACTGAATGTCACTAAGAAATCACTGGAAGCACAAAAAAGAAATGTCTCAACACTCGCAAATGTCTCTATGAAAAATATTATCACTGTAGCGACTTTGGTGAAGAATGAGCTAGATGGAGGAGGATGGTGGTAGAGGATGGTGGTGTCGTCCCGTGGCTGGCTGCGTTCGCTGCTACTCCATTTGCGCTTAAATGGACGATGGACCCACACAGGAGGCTTTTTACGATGGCACTACTGACGAAAGAACACACTCAGGCTCTTGACCCCTTATGTGGTCCTTAAAATATGGTGCTAGAACCCGTGATAAGGGTGAAAACAGTGGTAGTGGGTTGGTGAGGCAGCGGTGGTGAGACACCGCATGGTGACTGGGCCTATGGGATAAACGGCATAAGCCACACTGGGGACACCCCACACTAGGCACGAAAATATTTTAAGCTGGGCTGACTTAAAACAAACCCACGAAATACCACAACACCACAGGGATGATAAAACACTCAGAATGGCTTGGAACTTGAAGAACAGAGCGATGAAGAAGACTATATTCACGTGGCTTGCTTGGGTATTGGGTTAGTCACCTGGGTTAGTTGCTGGCTGGCTTGGCTTAACCTTTCACACAGACTGGCTTGATAACTTCTAATGATGAGCACAGCAGGGGTGGAAAGCTGGCTTGGCAGGCAAGGCTGGATGGTGTAAGGCTTGGGCTGACTGGGCTTGTTCTGACTCACTCCCCCACCACAGACTGGCTTAAGTAGCTTGGCTTACTTTGCAAACTCGGGTCAACCCCTCGGGAGTGATGCAAATACACAGTGACTGACCAGTGAATAATGCAGAGGCTGGTAGAGGCCTGCTCGGGTAGCTGGCTGGCTAGGTCGGCCTACTGACCACACAAGATGTCCTTCGTCGGCTGAGAGAATTTATCTCCGTGCATCGGCGTAATTATCAATTTTACGCCCACACCGCTGGCACCAATTTGTCGTGGGGGTTCGGAAGGAGATATGATGGTTGAAGATAAACACACTTGTGGATGGTAATGCTATATATTGTCAGACTGTGGTAAGGGAAGGGGCCAGCCTGCCTGTAGATGCCTGGTATGTCTAAGCGTGGACTGAAAGCGAGGTAGCACGTCCCACTCACTCATGTGCATCCCGTGACGTCATACAGTCACTAGGC
Source organism: Cherax quadricarinatus (assembly GCF_038502225.1). Classification (NCBI taxonomy): domain Eukaryota; kingdom Metazoa; phylum Arthropoda; class Malacostraca; order Decapoda; family Parastacidae; genus Cherax; species Cherax quadricarinatus. The sequence continues at coordinate 28,314,902 of NC_091344.1, read as the reverse complement.
CTAATAGGGATATTCTATATAAACACATGGATGGTACTATGATACTCAGCTAAGCTATACAACACGTGTAAGGGGGATCAGCAACTATGCTGACAAAGAAATTTTTATAGTTTCTGCTTCTTTTATTAATTGCATTATTAATCACTTAAGGTTTCTATTATGAATTAAATAATTCAGTCTTTAAAACAGAACTTCTCATATCGTAATCGCTATGAGTAAAAACATAAATAATTAGCCTTTATATTACATCACTGTAATACGTTAAACATCTACAACCAACTCTAGACACAGACACTTTCTAGACTCAGTCACAATGAATGCAATTACAGGAAACACAAACATATATATATATATATATATATATATATATATATATATATATATATATATATATATATATATATATATATATATATATATATATATATATATATATATATATATGTATTTTTTTCAACATGTCGGCCGCCTCCCACCGAGGCAGGGTGACCCAAAATGAAAGAAAAAACCCCAAAAGAAAATACTTTCATCATCATTCAACACTTTCACCACACTCACACATAATCACTGTTTTTGCAGAGGTGCTCAGAACACAACAGCTCAGAAGCATATACGTATAAAGATACACAACATATCCCTCCAAACTGCCAATATCCCGAAACCCCTCCTTTAAAGTGCAGGCATTGTACTTCTCATTTCCAGGACTCAAGTCTGGCTCTATAAAAATAACCGGTTTCCCTGAATCCCTTCACTAAATATTACCTTGCTCACACTCCAACAGATCGTCAGGTCCCAAATACCATTCGTCTCCATTCACTCCTATCGAACACGCTCATGCACGCCTGCTAGAAGTCCAAGCCCATCGCCCACAAAACCTCCCTTACCCCTTCCTTCCAACCTTTTTGAGGATGACCCCTGCACCGCCTTCCTTCTCCTACAGATTTAAATGCTCTCCATGTCATTCTACTTTGATCCATTCTCTCTAAATGACCAAACCACCTCAACAACCCCTCTTCAGCCCTTTGACTAATACTTTTATTAACTCCACACCTTCTCCTAATTTCCACACTCCGAATTTTCTGCATAATATTTACACCACACATTGCCCTTAGACAAGACATCTCCACTGCCTCCAACCGCTTCCTCGCTGCTGCATTCACAACCCAAGCTTCACACTCATATAAGAGTGTTGGTACTACTAAACTTTCATACATTCCCGTCTTTGCCTACAAAGATAACTTTTTTTGACTCCACATATACCTCAATGCACCACTCACCTTTTTTCCCTCATCAATTCTGTGATAAACCTTATCCTTCATAAATCCATCCGCCGACACGTCAACTCCCAAGTATCTCTAAACATTCACTTCTTCCATACTCCGCCTCTCCAATTTGATATCCAATTTTTCTTTATCTAAATCATTTGATACCCTCATCACCTTACTCTTTTCTATGTTCACTTTCAACTTTCTACCTTTACACACACTCCCAAACTCATCCACTACTCTGCAATTTTTCTTTAGAATCTCCCATAAGCAGAGTATCATCAGCAAAAAGTAACTGTGTCAATTCCCATTTTGCATTTGATTCCCCATAATTTAGTCACACCCGTCTCCCGAACACCTAAGCATTTACTTCTTTTACAACCCCATCTATAAATATATTAAACGACCATGGTGACATTACACATCCCTGTCTAAGACCTACTTTTACATGAACTACACATCCCCTACCCACTCTGAAACCTCCTTGCTCATCCACAATCCTACATTCTGTCTTGCCTCTAATTCTTTCAGTTATAACCCTACCGTACACTTTTGCTGGTATCCTCAGTAAACTTATTCCTCTACAATTTTTACAATCTCTTTGTACCCCTTCCCTTTATATAAAAGGACTATACATGCTCTCCGCCAATCCATAGGTACCTTCCCCTCTTTCATACATTTATTAAAAAAAAGTACCAACCACTATAACACTATATCCCCCCTGCTTTTTCATTTCTGTCATGATCCCATCAGTTCCAGCTGCTTTACCCCCTTTCATTCTACATAATGCCTCACATACCTCCCCCACATTTACATTCTGGTCTTCTTCACTCCTAAAAGATGGTATACCTTCCTGGCCAGTGCATGAAATTACCACCTCCCTTTCTTCCTCAACATTAAAAGTTCTTCAAAATATTCTCGCCATCTACCTAATACCTCCGTCTCCCCATCTACTAACTCCCCTACTCTGTTTTCAACTGACAAATCCATACGTTCTCTAGGCTTTCTTAACTTGTTTAACTCACACTAAAATTTTTCCTTATTTTCATTAAAATTTCTTGACAGTGCCTCTCCCACTCTATCATCTGCTCTCCTTCTGCACTCTCTCACCACTCTCTTCAACTTTCTTTTACTCTCCATATACTCTGCTCTTCTTATAACACTTCTGCTTTGTTAAAACCTCTCATAAGCTAGCTTTTTTTCTTTTATCACACCCTTTACTTCACCATTCCACCAATCACTCCTCTTTCCTCCTGCCCCCACCCTCCTATAACCACAAACTTCTGCTCCACATTCTAATACTGCATTTTTAAAACTCATTCAACCCTCTTCAACTCCCCACTATTCATCTTTGCACTAGCCCACCTTTCTGCCAATAGTCGCTTATATCTCACCCAAACTTCCTCCTCCCTTAGTTTATACACTTTCACCTCCCTCTTACTTCTTGTTGCCACCTTCCTCTTGTCCCATCTACTTCTTACTCTAACTGTAGCTACAACTAAATAATGATCCAATATATCAGTTGCCCCTCTATAGACATCAACCTTTTATCCACCAATACATAATCTAACAAACTACTTTCAATACATGCTACGTCATACCTTGTATATTTATTTATCCTCTTTTTCATAAAATATGTATTACTTATTACCAAATCTCTTTCTACACATAGCTCAATTAAAGGCTCAATATTTACATTTACCCCTGGCACCCCAAATTTACCTACTACTCCCTCCACAACATTTTTACCAACTTTAGCATTGAAATCCCAACCACAAGTACTCTCACACTTGGTTCAAAACTCCGCACGCATTCACTCAACATTTCCCAAAATCTCTCTCTGTCCTCTACACTTCTCTCTTCTCCAGGTGCATATACGCTTACTATAACCCACTTTTCACATCAAACCTTTATTTTACTCCACATAATGCTTGAATTAATACATTTATAGTCCCTCTTTTCCTGCCATAGCTTATCCTTCAACATTATTGCTACTCCTTCTTTAGGGGTTTGAAACCCCTGACCTAATCCCATTTATTCCTCTCCACTGAAACTCTTCCACCCCCTTCAGCTTTGTTTCACTTAAAACCAGGACATCCAGCTTCTTCTCATTCATAACATCCACAATCATCTCTTTCTTATCATTTGCACAACATCCACACACATTCAGACTTTCCACTTTGACAATTTTCTTCTTATTCTTTTTAGTAATCTTTACAGGAAAAGGGGTTGCTAGCCCATTGTTCCCGGCAATTTAATATATATATATATATATATATATATATATATATATATATATATATATATATATATATATATATATATATATATATATATATATATATATATATATATATATAAATAAATATATATATATATATATATATATATATATATATATATATATATATATATATATATATATATATATATATATATATATATATATATAATCATCACGGCGAACCACGAAATAATCAATGCAGTGTGAAGAATCCTCCCAGAAGTCTCTACTACCACTCCGTGCAACAGTAACCTCTTGGGAGCACCGCTGGGTCACCAGGCCATCGACACGGTCCTCAAGGACAAATTGAATGACCTGATGAAAATGGAGAGAACAAGCAATCTTGATGCCCATGATGCTCTGTATCTCCTCACAAGGTGCCTTACTATTCCAAGACTCACTTACTTCCTGAGGTGTGCACCCTCTTTTGACATCCCAACGCTCGACGAATGTGACACACACCTGAAGTCAACCTTTAAGAAGGCACTGAACCTGTCAATAGAGGATCAGCAATGGGATCTTGCAACCCTCCCAGTGCGACTGGGAGGTATAGGGGTGCGCAAAGCAACGGATTTGCTCTACCTGCTTTTCTGTCTTCGTGTTTGGCTTCCAGTGCATTAGTCAAGAAGATTGTTCCCGAATGCTTGAGAGACGTGGTAGGAGCTCAAGACCCCAGGTTTACTGAAGCAGCGATTCAGTGGGACACCATTACAGATTCCTCCATTAGACCAGCTACTCCCAAAGAGCACAAACAGTCCCACTGGGACAAACCGATCGTGGAAAAAAATAGCCAACAAAATGCTCTCCAACGCCTCAGGAAAAGACAAAGCTCGTCTCCTGGCAGTGAAGGCACCACACTCAGGAGGTTTCCTGTTAGCTGTTCCGAATTCCTCCTTGGGCACTCGACTAGACCCACAGGCCATTCGGATTGGTGTTGCTCTTCGCTTAGCCGCCCACATCCTCACCGAACATAGGTGTATTTGCGGCAGGGAGACAGCTGATCAATTCGGACTTCATGGTTTCGTTTGTCACACAGCAGAAGGGAAGTATGCCAGGCATGAGGAGGTCAATGACATCATAAAGAGAAGCCTCGCCACAGCCCATTGCCCAGCTCAACGGGAACGCCAAGCGCAGAGGTCTGATGGAAGTCAAAAGCGTCCTGATGGAGCCACTATGCTACCCTGGAAGGATGGAAAGCAGATTGCCTGGGACTACACCTGTGCCACCACATTGGCAGACACCTACTTGCCATACTCCGTAGTGGAAGAGGGTGGAGCTGCCAGCCACAGGGAGATCCAGAAGATCCGCAAATATGAAGACCTTCCCCCTTGCTATAACTTCATCCCAATAGGGTCGGAGACCCTTGGAGCATGGGGCAAGTGTGCTCTAAAGTTCCTCAAAGAGCTGGGTGAAAAGCTCATCATAGAAACCAAGGACCACAGGCCGACCAGCTTCCTCTTTCAGAGACTCAGTATTGCGATCCAGAGAGGAAATGCCTGCAGCATTCTGGGCACGTGGCCCACTGCCGGGGAACTGGATGAAGCATTCGAGATGTAGCTCTGAGTTACCTATGTTGTTTTACTTCCTATTGTATCTTTGTGAATATTTTATCAATGTATTTTGTGTTCAGATAAAATATATATTAATAAATATAGGGGGTGATTTAGAGAAAATTCTCATACAGCTTCAGGGAGAACATTGAGTTTTCCAAGAAGCAAGTTTATTTTTTCTCTGAGGATGAGGGTCCCTAGGACAGAACTTGTGATCTTGGGTTAAATAGCAACGCTCATCTTGCCATATGGGACAAGTGAAATTTTGAAAATTTGTGTATGCAATAATTTCGCCAAAATCATTCTGAACCTAACGAAAAAAATATATTGTATTGTGTGCTTAGTATTAAATTATTGTAAACAAATCTAAAATATATTTAGTTGGGTTAGGCTAAAATAAATTGCTTTTGTTATAATAAGGTTAGGTAAGTTTTCTAAGATTCTTTTGGTACAAAATTAAAATTCTTTACATTAACATTAATGAAAAAAATATATTTCTATACGTATAAGAGAAAATTTCTTAAAGTACTTAATTTTAAATGAGTTCTTGCTAATTAACCAGTTCTACATATTCGGCACGACATATATATATATATATATATATATATATATATATATATATATATATATATATATATATATATATATATATATATATATATATATATATATATATATATATATATATATATATATATATATATATATATATATATATATATAGCAAAAGTTAGTTAGTGAGAAAACAAAGGGCCACTCCCGCCGCCCCCCCATTCCAGGTTTCCTCCCCTCATCCCAGCCTAGGCCCACTGACTTCCTGACCAAGTGTGTTGCCGTTTAGTGCCCCACCAATTACTTGCTCAGCCGCTCGCTACTCCCCCACCCTCATCCCCCATGCATTCATGCTGTCCTTCACCCTTTATCCCACATCTGGCGCCCTCTCACTCCCACGATGTCAGCAATGTCACAAGAAGCGCTGGGTTCCCAGGAATCTTCACGACAGAGTCAAAGCCGTCGTTCACGAGGTATCTGCCAGGTGTGCCACAGTGAATGTGCACTCAGGCCCTCAACTGGCAACATCCGCGCACACAATGGATGTGTAGGCTCCAAGGGAGCTCCAAATGGGAACGATCAACAGCCCCTCCCAGCATACAGAGCTGACAGCTACCGTGACTTCACTTCCACAGAGGACCTCAAATCTGCAATCAAGTTAACATCCACCAGGACTCTGACACACATCCCCAAACCAGCTCGCCCTCAAGCTGCTAGCAAATTCACTGACCTCCTGAAGAAAGTCAACGATGCCCCTTCAAACAACAGATCCTGGCACAACCTGCTGCTTTTTGGCAATGCCTGTTTGGCTGTCCCACCAAGGAGGGATAAGTCACTAGCAACACATGTTATTAGAGCAACAAATGCATTCCCTATGGATGACAACCTCGTGTGTCTCCCCCCAAGGCGACAAACACCCGCCGGGCAAATGCCAATAACAGGACACCCGACGCCTGAAAAATCAGAGCCCAAATTAACAAAAAAAAATAGAAGAGGGCAATACTATTGGAGTACCGAGGCTTATAACCAGTGAGAATACCATCGCTACCAAGGACGTCAACACGGGGCAAGCTCTGAAGGACAAACATCCACCCAGGGCTCCCAGTACCAACATTGACCTCCCCGAAATTGCAGCAGGCGAAGAACATCTAACCTTACAGGATGCTGATGTGTATAAAGCTGCTATGTCAGTTCCACAGGGATAAGCAGGAGGTTTCACCTGACTCACGAAATCGTAATGACACGATTGCAAACAAACCATACGATGGGCGGGATTGAACCCGCGGTTAGAGAGTCTCGGAACTCCAGACCGTCGCGTTAGCCACTGGACCAGCTAGCCATAATAAGATTCGTCCAAATAGGTATATTTCTACACCATATGAAGGTTAGCATAGGCACCACTGTGACCACAAATGCAAGTTTTTACAGACGAATCTCCAGCTAGCGTGGCCGTGACGAACTCTAGCTCATTACGATTTCGTGAGTCATGTTGACGGCATTGAGGGGACTTGAGCTAGAGTTCGTTACGGCCAAGCTAGCTGGAGATTCGTCTATAAAAACTTGCATTTGTGGTCACAGTGGTGCCTATGCTAACCTTCCTATGGTGTAGAAATATACCTAGTTGGACGAATCTTATTGTGGCTAGCTGGTCCAGTGGCTAACGCGACGGTCTGGAGTTTTGAGACTCTCTGACCGCGGGTTCAATCTCGCCCGTGGTATGGTAGGTTTCACTAGTTTAAGGCCTCAACACTTAAAACAAATGCTCAATCCAGCACTTGGTGATGTTTCAGAGAGGTTGCTGTCTGAACTCACCAAATTTTCCAACCTGTGCCTGGCTGGCAGTGTCCAAGAGGCCATTAGACCCCTTTTCTTTGGGGCCTCATTGTGTGCCCTCCGGAAAAAGGATGGAGGAATCAGGCCCATTGCAGTGGGCAACACCCTTCGGCGCCTAGTCACGAAGGCTGCAGTAAGAAGGGTGAGTCAAGAGGCTGCTGCAATGTTGAAACCAACTCAGCTCGGTTTTGGTGTTCAACAAGGCTGTGAAGAAGCTGCCCACGCAGCACGAGTATACATCAACAACATGTACGATGAAAAAGCTTTGATCATATTGGACTTTGTGAATGCTTTCAACTTAGTCAGAAGGGATGCTGCTCTTTAAGCAGTTTCTAGAAACTTCCCTTCCCTATATAGTGTGACTTCTAAACTATTGTTTGCACACCACGAAATTGACTCGTGTGAGGGCGTGCAACAGGGGGACCCTCTCACCCCCTTTCTATTCTGTTTGGTCATCAAGGAAGTCACAGAAGCACTCTCCAGTGAGCTCAATATCTGGTTCTTAGATGATGGTACTCTAGCTGGCACAACGGAATCTCTCCTAGAAGACATAAAAAAAATTATAGACATGGGAGAAAGCCTGGGCCTATCTTTAAACCCCACCAAATGTGAAATAGGTTCTACCAATCGACAGATGATCCAGAATATTAGCGCCATTTTACCAGGAGCACGAGCCATTGATCCAGCCAATAGCACTCTCATTGGTGCTCCTCTTGGGTCCAATGCCATCGATCTGATCCTAGAAAAAAATCTCAAACCTCTGGACGATGGAAGGCAAGATGAAAGACATTGATACACATGATGCCTACTACCTACCCACCAGGTGCCTGTCAATCCCAAAACTTACCTACTTTCTGAGATGCTCCCCAGCCTTTAACAGTCCGAAACTAGAGGAATATGACTCTCTCCTTAAGACCACGTTAGAGAGTGCATTGAATCTTTCCCTTGAAGATGGACAGTGATTGCAAGCCTCACTTCCGGTCAGGCTTGGGGGGCTGGGAGTACGCAGATCCTCCCAGATTGCCCTACAAGCTTTCCTATCATCTTCCATAGCATCAAACGCGTTAATAACACAAATTCTTCCTAACAACCTCGGTGACTCAATAGGAATACAGGACCCTAGCTATGCCAGTGCCATCACTGAATTGTAGATTCTTGCTGCTCCAGCACCAAACCCTAGTGCAGCACTGGCTTACAGTCAAGCTGGGATGGCCCGATCGCTGAAAAGGTGCTTGCCAACATGCTCAAGGCTGCAACATCAGACAGGGAGATTGCCCATCTCCAAGCTGTGAGTGCACCTCACTCCGGGGACTTCCTCCAAACAGTTCCCATTTCAGCAATGGGAATGCGCCTCGACCCTAAGACACTCCTTACTGCAGTGGCTCTGTGACTTGCTGCCCCAATTCACACGGAATATTCGTGAATTTGCTGCGATGTGCAAGCTGACCAAGTATCTTAGAAAACTTACTTAACCTTATTATAACAAGAGCAATTTATTTTAGCCTTACTCAACTAAATATATTTTAAATACGTTTACAATAATTTAGAACTAAACAAACAAAATCAAACATATTTTTTTTCGTTAAGTTCACAATGATATTGGCGAAATTATTGCATACACAAATTTTCACTTGTCCTATATGGCAAGATAAGCGTTGGTATTTAAGCCAAGATCGCAAGTTCTGCCTATTCGGCACGACATATATATATATATATATATATATATATATATATATATATATATATATATATATATATATATATATATATATATATATATATATATATATATATATATATACATGCAAAACAACCACTTTGAAAGAGAAGTGAAATTCCAAGCGCTTTCGTGACTACTCACATTGTCAAGGAACTATGAAAGTAATACATCAAAGGAAGGCGATTAAAGGGCTTAGACTACACCTCACAGTCAACTCCCACAACAAAGAAACACCTGACGCGCGACAATACCGGACTCATAAGAAAAGAGGAACATTGCAGTGGGTCTGCTGGTCCAACTAGACAGGTCCTCACGACATCCCACTAACAAAATATTCTGCCCAAGAAATAAGGTTTATTATTTGCCCAATGTATTATTAAATTCTTCCCAAGTTTTATTAATTATAAATTAATCTAATTTATATATACCAAAGAAAATATTCATATTATTTTCAAAACTGCTTTTTATGAAACAAGATTCAATTATATTCCTGTCTACCATGGACTTGCTTGATACAACTTTCTCAGCTTTTTGAAAATCAATTGGATGGTTAAAATCTCTCACATGAATAAATAGAGCATTGGAATCTTGTCCAGTTCTAATGCTATATTTATGTTGTTTTAATCTAAGTTCGAGACTTTTACCAGTTTGACCGTAAGAAACTTTATTGCAAATTTTACAAGGAATCTTACAGACACATCCATCAGCATTTTGGGGGGAATTCTGTATCAAGATTTTTAAATACAACTTTAATATTAAGAGTCTTAAGATGAGAAGGCATATCAACCAAGTTTTCATGGTAAGGGAGAACCAACATATTTTTAGTTGAATAAGGCTGGTTGTCCCTTTTTGGGTTGTAAAAAGTATTTCTAGCAATTTATAACGATTTATCAATTACATTTATCGGGTATTTCAGATTATTGGCTATTTCATAAATTTTGGATATTTCTTCATCTATGAACTCTGGACTACAAATACGTAAAGTTCTCAAAAACATTGATTAGAAACAGACAGTTTAACTTTATGTTGATGGGAAGAATAATAGTGTACATAGGAACAGTTATTTGTAGGTTTTCTGTAAATTTTAAATTTGAATTCATTATTATTCTTAATAATTAAAACATCTAGAAAAGGCAATGAGTTATTTTCCTCAAACTCAACAGTAAAGTTTATAGAATGGGCTAAGCTATTTAATTTGACAAGGAAATGGTGTATATCTACATTCTTGGGCATAAGACATAAAATATCATCAACATATCTGAACCTTTTGCTCTATTAGGGAGGATTGTGTTAAGCAATCTTGTTTCAAAAAATTCCATGTATAGATTACTATGAACAGGTGAAAGAGGATTTCCCATTGCCATACCAAATTTCTGAGTGTAAAACTCATCATTAAATACAAATTTTGCATCAACAATGCAAAGTTTAATAAGTTTAATGATGGTAGGAACTGGCAATGGTAAATCATAATTAACGAGTTCTTCAGATAAGAAACTTAATAAATCATCAACAGGAACTTTCGTAAACAACAAAGTAACATCAAAACTAACCATGTTAAAATCATTTAAGTCAGTCAAGGAGCTTAATTTATCAACTAAATCTATATTGTTTTTAACATTAAAGTTAGAAATTTTACCAACAATAGGGCTCAAAATATCAACAAGCCATTTGGATAATTTATACGAAACTGATCCTATGGAGCTAATAATTGGTCTGACTGGATTCCCTGGTTTGTGTGTTTTTATTAGTCCATACATGTAAGGTAAAGATGGATTAGTGGAAGTAAATTGTTTAATTATTCCATTTTTGCCTTTCAGTAGAAGTTTTATTGTTTTATTGAAATTGCTGTTAACGGTTTCTAAGGGATTCTTTCTAAGTTTAGAATAGGTTTCAGTATCATCTAAGAGATTATTCATTTTTTCTTGGTAATCATTTTCTTTCATAATTACTATTGCATTTATTTTATCTGTTTTAGTAAGGCACAAATTTTTATTATTAATTATGAAAAATATGATTACCAAGAAAAAATTAATCATCTCTTAGATGATACTGAAACCTATTCTAGACTTAGAAAGAATGTCTTGTTGATATTTTGAGCCCTATTTTTGGTAAAATTTCTAACTTTAATGTTAAAAACAACATAGATTTAGTTGATAAATTAAGCTCCTTGACTGACTTAAATGATTTTAACATGGTTAGTTTTGATGTTACTTACTTGTTTACTTAAGTTCCTGTTGATGATTTATTAAGTTTCTTATCTGAAGAACTCGTTAATTATGATTTACCATTGCCAGTTCCTACTATCATTAAACTTATTAAACTTTGCATTGTTGATGCAAAATTTGTATTTAATGATGAGTTTTACACTCAGAAATTTGGTATGGCAATGGGAAATCCTCTTTCACCTGTTCATAGTAATCTAAACATGGAATTTTTTGAAACAAGATTGCTTAACACAATCCTCCCTAATAGAGCAAAATGGTTCAGATATGCCCAAGAATGTAGATATACACAATTTCCTTGGCAAATTAAATAGCTTAGCCCATTCTATAAACTTTACTGTTGAGTTTGAGGAAAATAACTCATTGCCTTTTCTAGATGTTGTAATTATTAAGAATAATAATGAATTCAAATTTAAAATTTACAGAAAACCTACAAATAACTGTTCCTATGTACACTATTATTCTTCCCATCAAGATAGAGTTAAGCTGTCTGTTTTCTCATCAATGTTTTTGAGAGCTTTACGTATTTGTAGTCCTGAGTTCATAGATGAAGAAATATCCAAAATTTATGAAATAGCCATTGATCTGAAATACCCGAGAAATGTAATTGATAAATCATTAAAAATTGCTAGAAATACTTTTTTACAAACCAAAGAAGGACAACCAACCGTATTCAACTAAAAATATATTGGTTCTCCCTTACCATGAAAACTTGGTTGATATGCCTTCTCTTCTTAAGACTCTTAATATTAAAGTTGTATTTAAAAATCTTGATAAAGTAAAAAACTTTTGATAAAGACTTCCCCCCAAAATGCTGATGGATGTGTCTATAAGATTCCTTGTAAAATTTGCGATAAAGTTTAATACGGTCAAACTGGTAAAAGTCTCGAACTTAGATTAAATCAACATAAATATAGTAATAGAACTGGACAAGATTCCAATGCTCTATTTTTTCATGTGAGAGATTTTAACCATCCAACTGATTTTCAAAAAGTTGAGAAAGTTGCATCAAGCAAGTCCATGGTTGACAGAAATATAATTGAATCTTGTTTCATAAAAAGCAGTTTTGAAAATAATGTGAATATTTCCTTTGGTTTATATAAATTAGATTCATTTATAATTAATAAAATTTGGGAAGAATTTAATAATACATTGGACAAATAAAAACCTTATTTCTTGGGTAGAATATTTTGTTAGTGGGATGTCGTGAAGACCTGTCTAGTTGGACCAGCGGGCCTGCTGCAGTTTTCCTCTTTTCTTATGAGTCCGGTATTGTCGCGCGTCAGGTGTTTCTTTGTTGTGGGAGTTGACTGTGAGGTGTGGTCTAAGCCCTTTAATTGCCTTCCTGTGATGTATTACTTTCATAGTTCCTTGACAATGTGAGTAGTCACGAAAGCGCTTGGAATTTCACTACTCTTTCACAGTGGTTGTTTTGCGTATTTTAAAATCACCAATGACGCAAATAACATACTTCTTCCTCTATGACCATTCTACAATAATCTTTTTTCAAGATCAGAGCCTATAAACGGCGTAACACTTAGACTCGTTCACTTATTCCTATTTCCCTCAAGAGTTTCTCCACCGTTTTCTCAGACCGAGATACCCTAGTAAAGGGCTTCCAAAATTCAGGGTAACTGCTGGGGATGCGCAGCATGACTTAAATCCAGATTCTCCACATACCCTTCCTCGACATGTGGAAGATGTGAACTGAACACGGTAAGGGTTTAACACCAGATCTCACCTCGGTCTGAGAGGAAGTTGAGTAGTTCAAATTGAAATATCCTACCTATGTACAAAGCTAAACAATTTATGGCCAGATAATGTTATAAAGCCGAGGGTATTAATTTTGGCTATTAATGAAGATGCTCGTACGACCCTGACGTACGAGCTCAGGGTCGTACAGACTTAAGGTGCCTGTCCAGCGCCTTCTTAAAGACAGCCAGGGGTCTATTGGTAATGCCCCTTATGTAGCTTGGGAGGGAGTTGAACAATCTTGGACCCTGGACACTTATTGTGTTGTCTCTCAATGTGCTCGTTGCACCCCTGCTTTTCAATGGGGAAATGTTGCATCTCCTGCCGAGTCTTTTGCTTTCATTGGGAGTGATTTTTGTGTGCAGGTTTAGTACTAATCCTTCCAGGACCTTCCAAGTGTATATTACCATGCCTCTCTCTCGCCTGCATTCCAGGGAATACAGATCAAGGACCTTCAACCGTTCCCAGTAATTTATGTGCCTTATCGTGCTTATATACGCCGTGAAAGTTCATTGTACACTCTCCAGGTCTGCAATGCCGCCAGCCTTGAAGGGTGCCGTTAGTGTACAACAGTTTTCCAGCCTAGAGAGCACAAGCCATTTGAAGAGAATCATCATGGGCTTGGCATCCCTAATTTTGAAGGTTCTCATTATCCATCCTACCATTTTCCTGGCAGATGAGGTAGATACATTGATGTGGTCTTCGAGGGCGAGTATCGTAGGGGTTCTTAAATGGAGATATCGAGGGTTGAAGATAGACACACTTGTTGGATGGTAACGATATATTGTCAGACTGTGATGATGAGAAATGGAGCCCAGCCTCTGCCTGTCCTAGCCTGGATGTCTAACGCCGACTGAGAGCGGGGCAGAGGTACAAACGTACGCATGCGCATCCTGTGATGTCACACAACAGTCACAGGCCTAGGGATCTCCTATCTATAGCACATGGATGATACTGATATGCTATACAACACAGGGATCAGCAACTATGCTGACAGCTCGGTCATGTTACGTATGTCGTCTCGACATACACTACTATCCTATAGGCTGAACAGGCAGGTGGTTCTGGGCTGATTCTATACAAAAACAAAATCATATATAACTTAGAACTAATGGATGGTATCATACTGGATGTTAACAATATGAATTTTACGAAATGGGTGTTAACGTAATCACTTTTAACGTAATGCATTACAAACTATAAGAACAAATCATTGTACAATATGGGATAGAATTGATCGATCGATCTGTATTCATGCACTCTACGGATTCTGAGGAAGAATAAATATATATATACAAGGTGAAATTAACAGCAAAGGCATCTGGTGCACACTCAGATCATTACTGTCAAATTCTCAGAATACGGAGGGAATGTGAATATGAAAAAAAAAATTCTGAAAAAACTAATCAGTTAATAACAAACAGTTGACAATTTACTTCATCTCGGACATCTAGTTATACAGACTATGTACATTTAAACCCAATTCTGCGAGGGTGAGGTTTACATATGCAGAATGGTTATCATCTCTGGGAGGATCGAATTCCTCTGCAATGGCTAACACATGCCTTGACTGAGGGAGACTTGAACGAGTATCTACAAAAGATACTTGTGGGTTTCTCATTACTTGTCGAGTACGCAAGGAGTAACGACATTCAGGTTGGTTATCTAACTGAGTATCTGAGGTAGAGGGTACAGAGTCAAGAGGATTTTCAGCATTTGTCACATTAGTCTGAGTAGCAATATCATCAACATCGCATACTAATTTCATATGATCTAAATGTGATTCTGTGTACTTACCAGTACTAATTTCTCTAACCTTATACTTATTACCAGAGATATGTTCTACAACTGGATAAGGTCCGACAAACTTTTGATCGAGCTTAGGCATTGTGGATGTTTTGTTGAAATTTGTCAGCATTACTCTCGAACCTACTTAGACTTTTGAAGGCTTAGCACGGCTATTAGTTACTCTAGTAAATTCTGCTGTTGATTTATGAAGTGTTTCACGGATTCTTCTAAAAACACTTTGAGCCATGCTTGTACGAGTTGCTACGAAATCATTAGGGTTGTAATTAGGTTTCGGAGTGGAATATAACAACTCATAGGGTAAACGCTTGTCTACACCATACAATGCATAATGTGGAGTATCACCTATGGAAGCATTGTAAGCAGAATTTATGGCACATTGAACATCTGGTATGATTTCATCCCAAGTTTCACTATTGGGGTTGATAGTGGCTCTCAGGACATCAAGTACCTTTTTATTGGTTCTTTCGGCTAACCCATTGCTGGCAGGATGATGAGGAACATTGGTGGATTTAGAGATCTTGTATAAAGTACACAAATTTTCAAGAATCTCATTACAGAATTCACCTCCATTATCTGTTACTAAGGACTTAGGGGTGGTATGCCTGCAGATAATGCGTTCTTTAAACGCTTTAGCTAATGTCTCTGCAGTCTTATCTGCAATAGGAACTAACTCACAATATCTGGTGAAATGGTCTACCATAACACACAGATGTTTGTTGCCTTGGAGGGAACATTTAAAATTGGTTAACAAGTCAAGGGCAACTCTTTCCCACGGTTCGCTAGTGGTTGGGTACACTTGGATTGGATTAGGACCATTGACATTCCCTTTATGTTGCATACAGACACTAAATTTCTTAACATGCTCGGAAATGTCAGTTGCCATACGTGGCCAAAAGTATTTCATTCTGGCTTGTTTCACAGAACTATTCATACCAGGGTGTGCAACACCTGGTGCATCATGAACTAGCTGTAGAGCTACGTTCACTAGTGACTGTGGAATTACTAACTGGTACACTCTTCTGCTTGGAGTACCCAACTCTGCTGTTCGATACAGTAATTCCTGGCTTATTACAAAGTCACTAATGGGTGCTGGTGGCTTCAGAGTAAGAATAAGATCTTCCTGGAGCAGGAATCGAATCACCAGAACACAAGGGATCGGTTCTTTCTTACTGGAGGAATGCACAAACTCGGTGGAGTGGATGACTCTCCCCGGTTGAAAAAAATTAACGCTATAACATGCAATATGAGCAAGGGAGAACGAATCTACTATCTCAAACTGCAAGCACAGGAGAAAATAAATGAACACGGTCAACAATGCTGATATTCAATCTGAGTCGCACACAGTGACACGAGGTATCAGCTATAAAAAAAACTTCACTTACAAACGTTAACAACATGTGAAAGTTACTCGAGAAATAACTTCTTACAATGCACTGATTACTGTCAACTAGGATGGGATCACCATCTGGAACATTAGGAACAACAACAGACACTCTAGTGAGAACACTAGCCATAACAGAGACGTCTTTCTGCATACGGCATGTGACATCAACAAGAGATGGCAATACTAGTTGCAAGTAATCGTTTTCTGACAAGGCATCCCTTGTGGAGAAACTACTACTCGAACTAGCAGACATTGCAGGGATAGGCTGTGCACTCAAGGCAGTCTGAGTGTCCCCGGACACTTGAGGCAATGGAACACTATCCTGCAAGTCTGAAGGTGTAGGTGGAACACAGATGGGAGTGACAGAGTTACTAGTGCCTGACCGCTCGGCTACGTTAATAAGTAATTCACGGATCTATAGGAACTTAATCTGAACTTCACATTTTGCAGCACTTCGACAAATCTCAGATACAAGCTGTGAGAACAAACACATTGCTCAAAGGCTAGGTATTGTCTTTCAGTCAGTAAGGGAATATTGGTAATGTGGACTGATTCATATTGACTTTGACTGGCATGATACACTAAGTGAACGTTCAAAAGTGACTGGGACATCTTCTCAGTGAACTTACTGAAGGACATAAAGACAAGAAAAATGGAGAGAATGACACAATAAGCTTAAACGGGAAGAAAATGCTTAACTATTCTGCATAAGTAACTAAAAATTGACAGGCCACACAGTAAGCAAAGAACTCAGTCACAGAGAAAATACTTATCTGAACAAACAACACTTTGAAAATCAAGAGAACTTGTACTTTACTCAAATCTAATTTGCTCAACTTTTACTTTAAATTGAATGAATGGCACAGTGAGTTGTCTTTACTTTCAATGCAATAGGGAAACACACAATAAAATGATAAAATGGACTCAATAAAGCTTGTGCAAAAATAAAACAAACTGGGACACAATTCACTGGAATAAAATAAAATGGCACAGAAAGAATAAAATATTATGCACAGAACAGAGCATATGAAACTGCACTGAAATAACTGTAGCAATGTTACAAATAATTGCTAATCAACAAGTATTGCACAACACTGCATAAAATCTCTGCAAGAAAATTTTTAAAGACAACACAATATTTGCACAAGAATTATTGCAAAATGAGTCAATGTGTAATCATAAAAAATTATTACACACAAGAAGAAGAATATATCAAGGGATGAACTGGGGGAACACTTTGACTCTTAACTGCACTCAAGCAACACGTAACAAGCAAAAGAACAATTTACTCTAAAAGAACTTAAAAATTGCACTAAGAGTGAATTTGTTCAATGAAACATGAAAAATAATAGGTGTTAAAACACAGAACAAAAAGGTTTGAACACTTACAGTGATGCAGAACACAACACATCAACATAAACACAATACTAGAATTTTCTTGCAATGAAACTTGATGTTTGAAAAATTTGATAATAATTTCTTGCTTGCACAAAATAATGGCACTATTGTCTGTGGAAATAAGACAAATTAGACACTGGCTAAATGAAAAGAATATGAACACAAGAATGTTTAACACACAGAGAACAAAAAAAAAAGAATACACAAATGCTGGGATGAAAGAAATATATATAACTGGGACAACACTGAGTTGTGATGCAGGACACAACTAAATAAATTACTGAATTACTCCACTGAATCACTGAGAACACTAGGTGATTCTGAAGTGTAAACACAAGTTCTATACTGCTCATATGTTGCACACACAACAAGGAAAAACACTAAGTACTTACTTCAAGTGCATAAAAAAGACACACAACACAACAGACATAAGACAATGCACGGAAATTAACACTGAATTAAGGAGATAAAAAGATTATTGCAAACAAACACTGAGTCTGATCAAGAGTCACTGACTGTCACTAAGAAAATCACTGGAACACAAAAGAAATGTCTCAACACTCACAAATGTCTCTATGAAAAAAAGTATATTATCGCTGTAACGACTTGGTGTAGAATGAGGTAGATGGTAGTGGAGGGTAGAGGATTGTTTATGTTGTCTTGCTGCTGTCCTCTGCACATGTGATCGTAGAATTGCGCTTACATCGACGATAGACTTCACACAGGAGGCTTTTAACGGTGGCGTGAAAGACACTCTAGCTCTTGACCCCCTATGTGGTCCTTAAAATATGGTGCTACAACCCTTAGTAGTGCGCCAAAACACTGGTAGAGGTTGGGTGAGTACCACAACACAGTGAGTGTGGTTGGGTTTGTGGGTAAACAGGGCTAAGACCGGGCAATGGTGAGACACACGTGGTGAGTGGGTGGTTGGGCCTATGGGTTGAACGGCGTAAGCCTCACTGAGGACAACCACACTGCTGCGAAGATATTCTAAGCTGGCTAGCTTAAAATACACCCACGAAATACCACAACACCACAAGGATGAAAAAGAGCACTCAGGATGGCTTGGAGCTTGAATCACAAGCAATGAAGACTACTCACGTGGCTTGCTTGAGTACTGGGGTAAGACACCTGGGTTAGTTGCTAGCTGGCTTATCTTAACCCTTCACACAGAATAGCTTGATAATTTCACATGATGAGCACAGCAGGGGTGGAAGCTGGCTTGGCAGGCAAAGGAACTGGATGGAGTAGACTAGGCTCGACTGGGCTCCCTCACCACAGGCTGGAAGCTGGCTTATTTTGCAAACTCGTGTCAACCCCTCGGGAGTGATGCAAATAAGCAGATAAACACTAATACAAAGAGACTGACCAGTGAATGGTGTAGAAGCTGGTAGGAGCTTGAGAGAGTAGCTGACTTGAGGTAGCAGGCTTGGCTAGGTCGGCCTACTGGCGTCACGAAATGGCCGTCTTGCTGGTCGAAAGAAATCTCCGTACATCGGCGTAATTATCAATTTTACGCCCACACCGCTGGCACCATTTATCATAGGGGTTCTTAAATGGAGATATCGAGGGTTGAAGGTAGACACACTTGTTGGATGGTAACGATATATTGTCAGACTGTGATGATGAGAAATGGTGCCCAGCCTCTGCCTGTCCTAGCCTGGATGTCTAACGCCGACTGAGAGCGGGGCAGAGGTACGAACGTACACATGCGCATCCCGTGACATCACACAACAGTCACAGGCCTAGGGATCTCCTATCTAAAGCACATGGATGATACTGATATGCTATACAACACAGAGATCAGCAACTATGCTGACACGAGGTCCTCTGACATTATCACTCCCGGGTTCTTCACATTACTTTTCCGCTCTATTGTATGGTTAGAATTTGTCGTATACCCTGATATTTTTTTTAATTTCCTCAAGTTTCCCATATCTGAGTTGTTGAAATTTCTCCTCGTTAAATTTCAATTGTTTTGAGTGGCCTATTCGAAGATTTGGTTGATACACGCTTGGAGTCTTACAGTGTCTTCGATGGAGGTCACTGTCATGGTAATCTGGGTGTCACCTGCAAAGGAAGACACGGAGCTATACATCTCTGTCTATGTCAGAAATGAGGATGAGGAACAGAATAGGAGCGAGTACTGTGCCTTGTGGAACAGAGCTTTTTACCATGGCTGCCTGGAACTTTACTCTGTTTACTATTACTCTTTGTGTTCTATTTGTCAGGAAGTTATAGATCCATTTACCAACTTTTCCTGTTATTCCTCTTCCATGCATTTTGTGTGCTATTACACCATGGTCACACTTGTCTAAAGCTTTGCAAAGTCCGTGTATACTACATCTGTATTTTGTTTATCCTCTACTAGTCTACAGCATCCAGGACCTTGTCATAGTGATCCAGTAGCTGGGACAGGCAGGAGCGATCTGCTCTAAACCTGTCTTGCCCTGGGTTGTGTAACTGATGGGTATCTAGGTGGTTGGTGATCTTGTTTCTCAGAACTCTCTCAAAGATATTTATGATACGGGATGTTAGTGCTATTGGTCTGTCATTCTTTGCAATGGTTTGATTCTTTGCAATTGCTTTACTGCCACCTTTGTGGAGTTGAGCTATGTCTGTTGTTTTTAGTGTGTGTGGGATGACCCTTGTGTCCATGCTCCCTCTCCATAAAATGCTGAAGGCACACGATAGGGGCTTACAGTTTTTGATGAACTCGGAGTCTGGGCCTGGGGCAGAGTGCATGGGCATGTCATTTATTGCCTCTTCAAAGTCTTGTGGAGTTAGAATAATATCCAAGATTTTTGGAATGTCCAAAATTTGGGCTTCATTCATAAAGAATTCATATGGGTTGTCGACCCATAGTCTTGGCAGTGGCTCGCTGAACACTGAGTCAAATTGGGACTTTAGTAACTCACTCATTTCTTGGCTGTCATCTGTGTATGTCCCATCCTGCCTAAGCAGGGGCCCAATACTGGAAGTATTTTTTTTTTCAATTTCCTTTAAGGCTTATAGTTCTTCCTGTGATACTTGTCTCATGTAAGATTCCTTCAGCCTAAGTTCGATATTTGCAATTTCATTGACTAGTGCCTCCCTTCGTATTTCCGATATATTGGTCCCACTCAGCAGCTCTTTGGCTCTTCACGTTCGTCTGCATAAGGAGCGTCTCTCTCTTTCTAGTTTACATCTTCTCTTCCTTTATCTTAATCTAATGTGTCTTGAACAGATCTCAAGAAACACAGAATTTATTGTTTCGGATATATTCCCAGCTTGTTTTATTTAGGACATGGTTTACTTGATCCCATTGTATGCTTTTGTTATTGAAATTGATTTTTGTAAAGAGACCTTCATGACTGTTCACATTTTGCTGGTCAGAAGCCTTGTGCATACATGTCTGTACCTCTATTATGTTGTGATCTGAGCGCAATGTCTTTGATACAGTTACATTACGAATCAGATCGTCGTTGTTAGTGAAGATGAGGTCCAGTGTATTTTCTAGTCTTGTAGGCTCTACTATTTGCTGGTTTAAGGTGAATTTGGTGCAGAGATTTAATAGTTCGTGTGTATGTGAATTTTCATCTGAGCTGCCTCCTGGGGTGATCTCTGCTAAAACATTGATTGCTGTACTCCTCCATTTTAGGTGTCCCAAGTTGAAATCTCCTATTAGTAAGATGTTTGGGGCAGTTGGGAGATTTTCTAAACAGTGGTCAATTTTCACAAGCTGCTCCTGGAATTGCTGGGAAGTTGCATCTGGAGGCTTGTATACAACCATAATGACAAGGTTTTGGTTTTCAATCTTTAACGCCAAAACTTCAACTACATCATTTGAGGTGTTCAAGTAGTTCTGTGCTAATGAGCGACTCTGTAACGTCCAATCCCCCATTGTTGCCTGTTTAGTCTGTTGCATCGGAATATGTTATAACCTGGGATCCATATTTCGTTGTCATAATGATCCTTTATGTGGGGCTCTGTGAAAGCTGCAAACACTGCATTTGACTCCGTGAGCAGTCCCTTGATGTAAGGAATTTTGTTGTTGTTTTAACAGCTTTAGACCCTGTATGTTTGCAAAGACAAATGTCGTTATACTGGTGGAATTTAGGGGTTTTTATTCGCTGCCTCTAATATCTGTTGTTCTGGAGGAGAGGCCAATGTCCGTGCTTCTGCTCCAGAAGTGTTTTCAGCTGGTGTAGGATTATTGTCATTTCTTTCTAGTCTTTTTCCCTCCTAGCCCTAAAAGACCTCTGTCCCTGGAGAGGTTATGGTTCCCCTCTTTTGTTTCCCATAGTCTGGCTGGTCTGTGTCTTCTAGTCTCCTTTAGGTGATGTGCCTGGCAATATGCATTGTAGTATTTTCTTTCATGGATTGATGAGTGACACATTTCTAGGTGGAATAAATTACAGGAGGGAAAGTTGCACTCTCCTGTTATCATGTGGGTGCGGCATTTTTTGGGATGGTCAAAGGTGCATGTCCCACCTGTTTTACCAGATATTCCGTGCCTGCAGATACCCAAGGCATAGTATTTACAAATATTGTAATTCTGTTTCCTAGGATTTATTGTAGCTGCGTTTGCTGGTGGTGCATTTATTTTTCCTGTTTCCTCCCTATCTTTCACCCCTGTGTGGGGTCGAGGCAGTTTGTAAACAATTTTTTTCGTTTTTGGTCCAACTTCAGTGAAAGTTTATACTGTGATTTAACCAGTATTTTGCAACCTACACACTGCGTTTGTATTGACTTTATGTTGCAAAATTGCAAAATATTGCAAAATTGTGTATGTCATAAAACCCTCCTCTACAAAATTGGTAAGATGTACAATGTTGTAGTCAGCATCAGATGAAAGATAAAGATAATCTTAATTTCAAAGTCTTTTGAGCGAAATGTCAATAGATTGCATTATAAAAAACGTTGAAATTTGTGTTTTTTTAAGGAGTTTTTTGGGAGAATAAAATTCAATAAAAACAAAATGGTAAAACATATTGCAAATCAGCTCTGAATGTGCATAGAACCATTATTCCTCAATAATGTGTGAAAAAAATCATGACACTCCTATTATTACTCTGCAACTGAAAGCAAATGTCAATAACTTATTCCCGAGTTATTCATATTTTTGTTTTCTATAAATCTATGGACACAGTGCGCCAAATCTGACAATGTTGTATATCCAAATCCTTGTTGACAGCCCTGAGGCTACTGAGCAGCAACCACTCTGTGATCTTCACTTTAGTCCTCACAAAAGTTGCCATGTTGAGTATCTAGAATGAAACAATCATAAAAATAGTAATTTTTGGAGCAAAAAAAAAAAAAAAACACTAACTGCCAACATGTCCTCATGATGACAGCAAAAACAAAAAAAATTACATTTTTGGAAAAACATACTTAGAAATATGATATAAACAAGCTGATTGCATCAACATGTTGCCAGAATTATGCACAATTTTTTGGTAAGAAAACATTACAGTGGACCCCCGGTTAACGATATTTTTTCACTCCAGAAGTATGTTCAGGTGCCAGTACTGACCGAATTTGTTCCCATAAGAAATATTGTGAAGTAGATTAGTCCATTTCAGACCCCCAAACATACACGTACAAACGCACTTACATAAATACACTTACATAATTGGTCGCATTCGGAGGTAATCGTTATGCGGGGGTCCACTGTATTTTCCATAATTTTTCAACTTCAGTTTTTTATCACTCCTAAAAAACTGCCTCGGTCCCTGAATTCATATGATAATCTTGTTCTGCACGAATATAACACTATCCTGAGGCAGATTTTTATGAAAGTACTTAACCTTCTCTAGAAGACGGGCAGTGGAACCAAGGTACACTTCCAGTCAGACTAGGAGGCATCGGTGTCAGCAATTCATTACAAAATGCGCTACCTGCTTTTCTGTCCTCATGCGTTGCACCCATAGGGCTTGTAGCAGCGATTCTCCCTGAACATCGTAGGGACAAGATTGGAGTCCAAGACCAAAAATTCATTGACGGAGCCATGATCTGGGATAATCTAACGGGCTCTGAAACCAGACCTGCTCCCCCCAACAACTACAAACAATCGCACTGGGATGGCCCAACAATGGAGAATATAGTCTCAACAATGCTTCAGAGTGT